>NW_004524800.1:2450759-2470125 GCF_000260255.1 Octodon degus | reverse complement strand
AAACTCTCCGCACACTCACCGGACTTGGGCTAGGACTCAAGACAAATCTTAATGGACATGAAAAATCTAATATCCAATAACACTATCTTAACAGGAAACCTTAACACCCCCTTATCCCGAAAAGATAGGTAAACTAAACAAAAAATAGGCAAAGAAATAATAGAAGTGAATCAGAGCTTGAAACAAATGGACTTGGTGGACATATACAGAGTGTTCCACACAAACACAGCTGAATACACATTTTTCTCAGCTGCACGTGGGTCATTTTCTGAAATAGACCACATACTTGTCCATAGGTCATACTTAAGCATATGTAAGAAAACATAAGTTGTCCCATGTATATTTTCTGACCAGAGTGCAATAAACTGCAAATAAATGACAAAAGAAACTGGAAAAAAATGCCTAAATACATAGAACCTAAGGGACACCCTACTCAGGAACCAATGGGTCACAGATTAAATTGAAAAGGAAATTCAACAATATCTACAATTCAATGTAACCTCAAGCACAACTTATCATAATTTATGGGATATGATGAAAGCAGGTCTCAGAGGGAATTTCATACCTATGAACTCTTACATTAGGAAAACTTAGTGGGAACAAATAAACACCCTAAATTTGCACATCCAGCAACAAGAAAATGAAGAGCAACCCAAATCCAGAGCCCAAATCAGAAAGATTAGAGGAGAAATTAATTCAATTGAGACAAAGAACACAATTCAAAGAATTATGAAACAAAAATCTGCTTCTTTGAAAGATTAAATGAATTAGATAAGCCCTTAGCTAACCTCATCAAAAAGAGGAAAGAAAAAATTCATATACAAGAAATAAGGAGTGGAAATGGTATAATTACCATAGATCAAGTGGAAATTCAAAAGATTATCATTAGCTACTTTGAGAATAGTTACTCTTATAGAATAGAACATACAGAAGTAATGGACAGATACCTAGAAAGGTACAAATTACCAAAAGTGAATCGACAAGATATAACCACTCTCAATAGCCCAATATCTGCCACTGAAATACGAGATATAGTAAAAAATCTACTGACAAAGAAAAGTCATGTTCTGATGGACTCGCAGCTGAAATCTATAAGAAATTTACAGAAGATATATTCCTTGTACTGCTCAAACTCTTCAATGAAATTGAGAAGGAAGCAATCCTCCCAAAATCATTCCTGGGGGCAAATATTATACTGATACTAAAAGTAGGAAAAGACACAACTAGGAAAGAGAACTACAGGCCAAACTCCTACATGAACATAGATGCCAAAATCCTCAATAAAATCCTAGCAAATAGAATACAGCAAATCATCAAGAAGGTCATACACCATGACCAAGTAGGATTTATCAGAGGACACAAGGATGGTTCAATATTTGAAAATCTATAAATGCAGTACACTATATAAATAGCGTGAAAACTAAAAACCACATGATCATCTCAATTGAGGCAGAAAAAGCTTTTGACAAAGTCCAAAACTCATTCACATTCAAAGTCCTACCAAAAATTAGCATAGATTGTCTCTACTTCAATCTGATAAAAGCCATTTATGAAAACCCAACAGCTAACATAATTCTAAATGGGAAAACCTGAAATCTTTTATTCTTAGATCTGGTACAAAACAAGTATGCCCTCTATCTCCACTCTTATTCAATATAGTTCTGGAATCATTACCTAAAGTCATTAGACAAGAAATAGAAATAAAAGGAATTAGAATAGGTTAAGAAGAAGTTAAATTATCATTATTTGCAGATGACGTGATATTTTACTTGATAGACCCAAGAAACTCCACCAAGAAGCTACTAGAATTAATGCAGAGATTCATTAGCATAGCAAGATACAAAGTCAATACCCAAAAGTCAATAGCATTCCTCTACACAAATAACAAACACACTGAAAGGGAAATTAGAGAAACAATACATTTTAAAATAGCACCGAGGAAATGAAATACCTTGAAATTAATCTAACCAAAGAAGTTAGAGAGCTTTTCTAGGAAAATTAGAGTACTTTGAAAAAAGAGATAATAGAGGATTTCAGAAAATGAAAAGATATTTCATGCTCCTGGATAGGAAGAAGCAACATTGTGAAAATGGCCATACTCTGAAAATTACTGTACAGATTTAATGCAATCCCTATCGAACTACCAACAACATACCCCACAGATCTAGACAAATCATTCCTAAATTGTATCTGGAAACAGAAAAGACCTAGAATAACGAAGGCATTCTTGGGCAATTAAGACAAGGCAGGAAGCATTACAATTACTGACTTGAAATTATACTACAAGACTACTGTGATAAAAGTCAGTATGGTATTGGCAAAGAAATATACCTCAGGATGAATAGAATTGATTAGGAGACACGGAAGAAGCTACAAATACACTCAGTCACCTTATCTTTGACAAGGGGGTCAAAAATATTCAGTGGAAGAACGATAACCTTGTTATCATATGGTGCTAGAAAAACTGGTTCTCTACATGCTGAAAACTAAAATTTGACCCAGGTCCATCACCATATAATAAGCTAAAGCAGAAATGCTTTAAAGATCTCTATATTAGAACAGATAGACTAAGTCTCCCGGAAAAGAAAGTAGGAGGAATTCCTGAAGACATAGGGGTAGAAAAAGAGTTCATGAACAAAAATTAAATTGCACAGGAAACACTTGAAAGAATTAACAACTGGAACTTGCTCTTATTGAGAAGTTTTTGCACGTGAAAAGGAATTACCAACAAAGTGAAAAGACAAATCACAAATTTTGAAAAAATCATGGCAGATAAATACTAAGACAAAGGTCTGCTCTCTAGAATTTATAAAGATCTAAAAAACACTAGGGTCTCCAAATTTAAAGAACCAGTCCAGAAACGGACATCCAAGATGAACACACACTTCGCAGAGGATGAAATTAAAGAACCGAATAAACATATGAAAAAATGCTCCACATCACTAGCCAACCGCGAAATGCAAATTAAAACAATGAGATATCATCTCACCCCAGAAAAAATGCCTATCATAAATAAATCAATCAACAATAAATTTTGGAGAGGCTGTGGGGAAAAAGGAACCCTTCTCCACTGCTGGTGGGAATGAAGACTGTTGCAACCATTATGGAAATCAGTGTGGGAACTCCTTAGGACAGAAGGACTGGAAATTATATTTAAACAAGCTATTCCTCTACTGGGAATTTTTCCAGAGGATCTGAAAACGTCATATCATAGTGATATATGTGTGACTATGTTTATAGCAGCACAATTTGTGATAGCAAAATCTTGTAAACAACCAAGATGCCAATTACCTTAGGAATGGACGGAAAAGAAGTGGTAATTTTATACAGTGGAATATTACTCAGCTATAAGGAATGATAAACTCAAAGGCTTTATATTAAAGTGGATGCTACTTTAAGATATACTCATAAGTGAAATAAACCAGATACATGTGTAAATATGTTTAGTTTCCCTAATATAAGAACTCAAAAGAAGAAATACAAATAGAAATGTATAATACAACTAAAAGGAAAGCAAGATCTTGAGGACTAAATAATTAAGAGAAAGAAAGGGGAAGAGCTAGGAATCATGACATGGCAAACCATACAGTTAATTGTAGAAGATGTGCAATTCAATGATCCTGATAATCTTCAGAAGATTTTTGAATCTAGAAATTAATTAGAATGATTTTCACCCTAACTATATATACTGACTACTGTGAACTAAGCAACTGCACTGAAGTTCGCAATTTGTAATAGTAGATTCATGCTTTGAGTGCCTTGCATTCTGGTCTTCTGAATACAGGCTGCTTGTCATGACATGTCAGTTGCTGCCGTGCTGTCTCTCCGGTAGATGATTGTTTAAAAAAAGGGGGTGGTGAATGAAGGCAGCAGACAGGAAAAGGAATGTTTTGGGACTGTCCTGCTACAAAGTTCTATATGGTTAGATTTCTGAACTTATGTGTAAACATAAGAATTATGTAATTCTTTATGCCTATTTTTGAAATATATTTTAATTTTTTAAATGTTTTTTTTTTCATCATGTTCTGTAGGGACTTAAAGTTCAACATATCAATAATTGATAAAAAATTCCTGTTCCATGTTACGCCTATGATGTTTGATATTCAGACAGATAGTGCAGTTCAGCTTAGCAGCCTAGGTTGTATGGTAATAACAATAAGCTTCTTTTCTGGAATGTTAACAACCTAAGTTTGCAGACTAAAATTAGAGAGATGGAGGGCTGCAAGGAAAGCGAACATTTTGGCTCTAGCATTCCAAGGCCAATTAAGACTCCTGGATATATGAGAACTTGTACTGTAAATTCATGTAATTCAGTAGTGTCCCAAATTTTCTGATCAAGGAGATTATGGGTCCAAAGAGGAAAGTTATCAATGATGTAGAGTGTGCTTAAGGAGAGTCACTTGGTGAGAAAACATCCTCTCAAACTTTCACAGAGAGCACATTGGCCAAGCAATGGCCGTTATTCATCCACAGGGTGACACTGACAAAGGATCTACAATCTGAGGTACAGGATCTCAGGATAAATCCTGAGGAGATTTTACTGACCTTATCAGATCCAAAACTATGACTGTTGCTACATAGGTCTTGCTTTATTTTTGTCTTAACCATCCAACAGAAAAGTATAAAAACCAAATATAAGAAGTAAAACTATGGTGTGATGTTGAGATGTAGGGGACTCAGGTCAACAATTTCTGACATTGCCAGTCAATCGGAAGACCCAATACTCTTATGGACTATTGGACTTTTTTAGAATATTTTGCTGAGTTAATGCACCAATAATTTTCAAATGATGCATTAAACAAAAAGGGATGCAGATGAATGTCCATTTTCTATCTGTATATTCAAAATGGTTAGGATAGATATATAGTTACATTCTCTTAATTAATAGATGGATTTGTTCTAATAATGCTTGTAAATAGGATATCGCATATGCTTCTTGTACAGCAAAAACCACTAGGAAGGGAGTATGCAATGCGTTATTCATTGAAACTGTCCTACCAATTTTATTTGAACCTGTATCATTTCTGTTTGTTTCTCAATAAAATTTTGAAAAAGAAAGAAAAATAAAATATTTTTGTCACATATCCTCTTGCATGCCTCTACTGTGTGAACAACAGCTTCTTTGAGTCTGTGACTTAGAGAGACCTTTTTACATTGAAGCTTAGGTATTGGTTTCTTTTTTATATTTTTATTCATCCTATTTTCCTTCTCTCTCCAAACCATGTGGGATATGTTAATTTTTGGTCACAGGAAGGATAAATTCACAGAGTGTGTACTAGTTAACTAAGTTCATCTCATCAATGAGGTAACTGAGCACAGTGTGTCTTATATATTAGTATTTTCTTTAGCTATATGAATTTTTTCTTGAACTTTGCTTTGGCAAGAAAGACAAAAGAGAAAGAATTCAAGAATAATACATTTTCTAAGTCCCAGAAAGTTTGAATATGTCTTATTATTCATATTTTGTCCTTATAGAACACACTAGTTTTAAAAGAAAGTAACATGATTTAAATTACTTTGAAGCTAAAATTCAGTTCCAGTTATGTATCATGATAAGAGTGTTAAGTTGATTACAAACAGCTGCAACATTCAATTGCCATTGGAAAGTTATTCAAAGGATAATTAAAAACAAAGTGTCCATATGTAGATCTCTATTCTATATAATTTGCACAATTCAGAGGCTGATTTTCATTGACCTTCAAGCCATGTACATCAGATATTTTATCTTTATGATATAAATTTTGGAAGCTTATCAACTAGGTCACATTTCACTAATTTTTTGTAAAAACCTATAAGAAGGAGTAAAGAATTTTGAATTTAGTTCTTTGAGATGTCAAGAGAAAATGTGTGTGTGTGTGTGTGTGTGTGTGTGTGTGTAAAATAATGGCATTTATGTAAGCATAGTCTTTTAAGCCCCCAAAGCATTTTTCCTAAACAAAACTTCATAGATTTTGTTGAATCCAATCATGCATGATACATCTGTGAAGGCAGAGTCTAATGTTCAATGGTTTGAAAATTTTTAATGAGAATCAACTTCTTTTCAGAAGATAATCCCTGAAATAGCCAAGCAAAGTAGATATTCACTTTTGTGTGCATGTAGTTATCACAGAAAAGGAGAAATTCTTACCCCAAGGAAATTTTCATGTGGGCTTGCAGAGTGAAATGGTATTTGCCTTTGGCTTCTAACTTTGCCTCAATTTGAAGGATATATCTCACTGCTTGCTTTCAAAGTAAGCGAGGTGCTGGATACTTTAATACTAGAGGTCAGTGTGGATTCAGTAACAAATAGGAAAATACTGGGATATTTTTTAAATAAGCAGTTATGTAAAACAAATAATGACATCCTTTCCTAAAATTAGGAAGAAAGCAAAATGGTCATATCATAGAGAGTAATATTATTTGAAATGTCTTAAAGGATAGTGTATATGAAGAAAACCAGGTAAGTTTAGAAATACTTTAAAGGTAAAATCATGAGGATTTTCTGATAGTTTACAAGCATATGAACTTGTGTCTATGTATAATATAGGAGAATGAAACTCCCAAGCTGAAACACACCTGCGAAGATTTCATGTCCTCTAAAACCAAAGAATGAATTTTAGGAACAATGGAGGTTAACAGTAGAATATATTTATTGGAGGAAAGAAAGCTTCTTTCCGAGAGAAGGACAGAAGGGGACCTGAGTGGGCTGTCCAAGAATCTACATTTTCTAGGGATTTTCATAGGGAAAAACCATGAAGTGAGGCGTTTCTGATGTGGAAAACAGGGGAACTCACTAGGTGAGCATGAGCTGTGACATATCTATGGTAAATCAATAAGATTACAAGCACAGTTGCTTAGACAAAATTGATTAAATTGAGGACCAAATCAGAAAATAAGTCATGTAGCAAGTGAGCATGAATGTAGAGCAGGGATTTATAGTGTAGAGGGTTGAGATAGTGACTCTTCCTGTGTTCCTCAAGGTGATAGAGACCTATTCAGCATGTCAATTCCTGATGCTTATTTTTAGGGAGGTATGCATCTGTTTGATGTTTTGTCTTTAGGTCTGGCCCATAATGAGAATATCTTTCTCCCACAGTTTCAAAGCATCTTGTCATCTACTGGATCCAACTGAGTGTCTAGCCCTCTCTGACTGCCTATAATATTTCTATTAACTCATTGGCCTATACCATGCATGCAAGCAAAGTGAAAGAAAAAAAAAAACATTAATAGATCCAAATGTTCTAGCCTAAGGAAATAATTGCATTCTTCTATTGTTTTCTGAGACAAGACTAGGGATATCTAGTACAAAATATTTTAAATGTTGCTAATGAAGATGAAGTCATAACCGTATTTATTACTTCATGCAATGTAAAGTCCTCAGTTCCCTTGCAAAGGACATTTTCAGTGAAATGGTGAAAATGGGAACTGGATGGAAATATGTTAAAAAATAAGGAAATCTTCATCTAAAATGTACTGAAAGGTTATATTGTGACATCATCTCTCATTATTAAACAACTACCAAATATAAAATACAAATACTGAAATTAAAAGCTGTGTGCTTTAATTAATACTTTTGTGAAAAAAAATGGAACAGATACACTAGACAGAGAGTGAGGTTAAACAATAGATTTTTTTTTTCGCTGAGCAGGGGTTTGAACTCAGGCCATTGTGCTTGCCAGGCAAATGCTTATTCTACTGAGCTATCTCCCCCACCCTATGCCATAAATTTTAAGGGAAAAGTTTTTATAAGGTAATCAATGGTTAATCCCCTGTAGCTTCAATATAATCAAGGCAGGATACTACCAGCCTAATATAGGTGTTATAACTATGAGCTGTTTTCCTACAAGTGGCAACAAAGCAAAAACTGCAAGTTGATACACAAGAGATAAAAACTAAAAGTCAAAAGATAATGTTATAGAAAATCATATTCTCAGAAAGGAATAAAGTAGAGAAAAACCCCATGCTACAGAAAGATTAAAGAAGATATTTAAAAAAGGGTAATAGTAAGTCCTTGCTTATCAGTAACTATCATTAATGTAAATAGATTGAATTCTGCATTCAAAAGATATACACTGCCTCAATGGCTAAATAATGAAAAGTAAACAAATATGCCTGCAAAAGACTTAGTTCACTTTTAATCATAAAGACAATATGAAAATAAAAGATTGTATGAAGATACGCTAATCCAATGGGAACTAAAAGATATAAAATGAAGTTTAAATAAAAAATTCTATAAAATGAGACAAACAAGGTCATTATATACTGATAAAGAATTAAATAATCAAAAGAATATAGCAGGTACAAATGTCCTTTTCACTTAGTATCCATTGAATATTGGTCCCAGTACTGCATTAGAGTCACCAAAATCTGTGGATGATTAAGTCCTTTAAATACACTGGTGTGGTATTTGTGTGTAGCCTAAGTACATATTCCCACATATTTTAACTCTTATCTGGATTACTTATTATATTTACTATATTTTACATGCTATCTAAGCCACTGTTATACTCTATTAGTTAGGGAATGATAGCAAGAAAATGTTGGTAAATGTTCAGTACAGACACCATTTTATTTTATTATGTTTTTATCTAGAGTCAATTGAATTAGTGAATACAAAACCCATGAATAAAGAGGAATGACTGTAGTATGGTTTTTCCAATATGTAAAAACCATGAAAGGCTTTATGAATCATCCAGAGTAAGAAATCAACAATAACCAAGAAGAAATCAGCAAGGGAAAAATCAGAACAAGGTAATAAGATTGGAAGGCCCACGGTGTTTGCAGTTTGAGGCTTCTATTACATAAAATAAGGATTATGTGGACAGGAACACCATGCTATTGCAATATGCAGCTTGATTTTTGAGATGACCATTAGATGACTAATGAAGGGCTTGTGTATATGGCATGTATATGATGGACAAATGAATGCTTTACTTCTAGGGAATAGTGAAACAGGATAGCTTGAGCTGTCTTCTTATGACAGAAATATGTTATAATCGAAAATTTATAAATTTAGTGAGCATTTTCATTTAACATTTTCAAATATTATTTGACCACACATAACTAAGAATGTATAAAGAGAAACTACAAATAAGGGGAAATTATTGTACTGATAAGCTTAAAATCACTAATAGTATAACAAATATCTACTTGTATCTACTAACTCTTCCTGACCTTGAATTTGCCAGTAAATGCTTAGATAACTTCAAAGCACAAGAATCAAAAGAAAATATATACTTTGAACTTATAGAACTTCAAAATTAAAAGGTTGATTTTTAACCATAATATGAAACTTATTCCCCATTATATCATTTATCAAGTAAAAGTCCCCATACATATATAATATAAAATGTTTTACATTTCAACAACAAACACAAGCCTAATTTAAAGCTCAGTAAAGAACTTGAATTGACGTTTTCCAAAGATACTCAAATAGCCAATAAGGCCATGAAAAGATGAATAGCCTCACTAGATATGGTAGAGATGCCAATCAAAAGTACAAGATAGCATTTTACAAGAACTAGGATGGTTCTCATTTATGAATGACAAATAATACCTCAGGAGAGATCTAAACAAATTTGAACATCCATCCTTTGTTGGTAAGAATATAAAATGGCACAATTACTTTTGAAGTCTGTTTGTCACTTTCTTGTCAATTCTTTAAACAACTAAAGAAAGTAACCACAGAACACAGGAATTTAAATCTTAGTTATTTGTACAAGACAATTGAAAATAAGTATTGTATTCAAGCAAGTACTTGCTTATTTTTCAAGCAAGTACTTGTATATGATTATTTGTAGCAACATTATTTACAGTAGTCAAAATGTAGAACGAAGCCAAATATTGATTAATGGATGATTGTATATGTTAAATATAGCATATCCATACAAAAGACTATTATTTAGCTACAAAAAAGAGTGAAGGACTTTTGGATGCTACACAATGGATGAGCTTGTAAAATTTTATGCTACATAAGGGAAGTCAAACATAAAAGGTCACACTGTATAACTCTGTTTTATTGAATTATCTAGCCTATATAAATCCATAGGTTCAGAAGTCTGACTAATTCTTGCCAGGGACTTTGATGAGGTGAATGCCTGCTTATTTGATACAGGGTTTCCTTACAGGTGATGAAAATGCTTTAGAGCTAGAAAGTAGTGATGATTGCATAACATTGTGCAATTCTTAATTTCACTGAATTATACATGGTAAAATGATTAGTGTTATATTTCATTTGATCTCATTAAAAGAAGGTGGACAGAATTTTCAAGAGAAATTGACAAACCCACAAATCAGGATACCTTAATGGATCATTTTATTAAGGTAATTGATTAAGGTAATAAAATATTGATAAGAATATACAATATTTTAAGAACAAGGTTATAAGACTAGAATTGATATATGCGGAATCATGTATCCAAAAGAAGATATATATATATATATATATATATATATATATATATATATATATTGCCTTTTGCATAATTAAAAGCAGGATGAATCTTCACATTTGGTGTTTATATTTGTCTTCTTCATTACCTTGAAATTTGAATCAGTTTCCTGCTCAACTGTATATATTCATGATAACCACCCAAATAGTATCTGCCTAATTTATGTGGCTTATCTCATCCCCCTTTAAGACTGAAGATATCCAGACAAACATAAACAAGTACTTTTCAGGAATTTCAAGTACATTCCATTGCTAGCCTTTAAGATTCTAGTTCCAGAAATTCTGGAGTGATGCTTAGAAGCCTTAAATCATTTATTACATAAGCTACCATGGAGTCCAGAAAAATCAGTGCCTCTCAGATCATTCCAGAGTAAGGTCACCAAAAAGAGCTGTATACGGCCCTGGAAAACAGATCTTGAACCCTTTGATTTTTGCTTCCTACAGTGGCTAAATTGATGTATCTTGTCTCCTTGACTAGTGAAATGAAGATCAAAATTTACTCTATTGGGATAATTTGCAGGGCTTTTGCCTAAAACTCTAAAAAACCCCTGATGTATCAAAGCTTATAATCATCAGAGGAAAAGACACTTAGAGACATATTTACAAACTTTAATGCATTCATCAGAAATATGAAGAGTGAATCTCAATTTATTTTTAAAAATATAGTTTCTTCATTTCCTTGAACATCCTACATACAGCTATTTTAAATGTTGCTTTCAAATTGTTCTATTATTGGAATTTATTATGGACTGAATTTGTGCTATTTTGTGGATGTGGGAGTGCTCACTTAGTCATGTTCATACATTTTTTAAATTTTGAATTATAGGCCTCTCTCTCTCTCTCTCTCTCTCTCTCTCTCTCTCTCTCTCTCTCTCTCTCTCTCCCCTTGCCACATTCTCCTGTCTCTTTTATCTCTGTGTTTATGATTCCCAATTTAGTGTTTCTTAAATTCATCCAACTGCTTATATTGCATTCCAGCCCAGAATTATATCATTTCTTGGTGGAACAGGGCTGCTGTTTTATAATAATATTTTCGATTCCAGAGAGAGTAACCAGAAATTATACACGTGCTCTCCTGTATAAGCACTTAACAAATAATAAATTGTGGTTCTAGGCATTAATCTGCAAAAATATTTTTCAAGTTTTATTCACAAGCAAAGGTAGTCCCAATGTGACTCCTACAGTTACATAGGTATCCTATCCCCATCTTAATGTATGCAAAGACCTTTATATATAAAATTTACAGATGCCAAACTATTTTTCCCTCTACTTTGTGGATGTAACTCAGTCTCAAGGCCCTCAATTTAGGCTCCATTATTACAAAAATAAAGATAAAATATCTAAATATTCTCTCTGAATTGAATTTATATACCATTTATGATTCACAGAAAGATTTGTCCTTTTTATTTAGTTTTTTTTTTTATTTTTTATATTTGGTGGAACCGGGGAATGAACTCAGACCCTTGCACTTGCCAGGGAAGGACTTATTCTACTGACTCATCTCCTGGGCCCCTTGTCCTTTTTGAAATGGAATTTTACACAAATTTGGATGTCATCCTTGCACAGGGTCCATGCTACTCTTCTGTGTATCATTCCAATTGTAGTATGTGTGTTGCTGAAGTAAGCACTTGTGTTTGAGATAAGCCTTGTAGGTGACTTATTTTTTCTTTTCCTATTTTCTTTCTCATTGGTCTAGGGTTTCAACTAGAGAGACAATTCTGGCTGTATAAAACTTGCCATGGGTAGTTAAATTATATATATATATATATATATATATATATATATATAGCAATAAGTTAAATTTTCTTTGCAAATGCAGGGTCAGAGAAGTAGAACACTGGCAAAAATCTATTAACCTATCTCCTCCCTTATATATTTAATACATATTTATTGAAAATTAACTATGTAATATGTACTGTATTACATGCTATAGGAAGGAGATAACTGGCATGCATTGTACAGAGCTGAGTTAGGAATAAACATTTGATAAGTTCAAAACTTTGGTTACAAAATTATGTTTATTGACCTGAGTTGCTGCCCACCACTAGAAGGGAGCTCATATATATGAACCCATTGGAAAATTATTCTCATTGCCATGGTTCCTCTGAAGAATTAATCAGAAAAATGTAAGTTAAATTATTTAAATATTACAAACCTGAAACAAGCAAGTGTTAAATCATATTTTATTCATGTGGAGATAGAAATGAAAGTTGCCAAATTCATTTAGTGTGAGAATTTAGGACATATATTGATGACTTGTCTAAAGCCATTGTCTGTTACTTTTTGTTCATTGCTGGGACAAAGTAGTCAACATCCAAAGTTAAGGAAGGAAAGGTTTATTTAGCTCACGTTTTGTGCAGGTTTCAGTATATACTTAGCTGGATCCCAGGCAGTGTGGCATTCAGCAAAGAGCACCAGTTCATGGCAGCAGAAAAGAGTGAAGATCAAAGGGAAGGGCAGCAGTGGTGGCTTCTAGCCAGTCTCTCTCACCTCCTTTTATTGTAAAAAAGCTACCCTTGAGACTGGGGTGGTAGAACTCACACAATGTCTATGCCCTCCTCTATCACAGGAAGAGGATGTTTACAAACTAAGAATCCTGGCTCCCTGTTGAGTCACTTAATTAATCTTCTAAACTTCTCAAGTTGACACAATACATCAACCTGTACAATCCACCTATTATCAACTTGGTAACCAGACATTTTCTTAAACTAGTTTCCAGGTACATAGATTTGCTTAATAATATTTCACAGCATGAACATTGTATTACATTTGAACCATGATATTTTGCCCCTGGGCACCCACCCAAAGACTCATGCATATCCCTTTATGTAAAAAGCATTTTAGTCCATCTCTAAGAGATGACAAAGGCCTAACAATTTCAGCATTGCAAAAAAGTCCAAGACCCAAACCTCCAGGATCAAAAGCAAACTCTTAGCTATGAGCCCCTGTACAAATGAATAGTTAAACTCCCAACATTCAAAGGCTTAAGATAAACATTACCATTCCAAAAGGTATACACAGCAGGGTACAAACAATCAGGATCAAGACAAGCTCAAAATAAAAAAGGACAAGCATTGAGTCCTGTAGTTCCATGTGGGATATCCAAAGCAACCTGTAACAAGTGAGTTGTGAGCTACAAAAGCCTTACATGATTCCACCCCTATGGAGCTTCTGCTGGTAGCTCCCATGGCTTTCCTTGGAGGCTGGTTTTGCTCTCTCCTTGCAGCTTTCCTTAGACAATCCACATTCCTGTCTTCTGCAAACTTCTGAAGTTTCCACTGAAAAGGCTTCTCACTCACAGCTTTATATACTGCCCTCTCAGGTGCACATTGCCTGGCCTCCCGGGCCTTCTGAAATCTAGATGGAAGCCTTCTTATCCTCAGAACTTCTGCATTCTGCATGCACCTAAAACCAGTGCCACATAGATGGTGATGATGCCAAGGTCTGCTGCCAGCTGAAGCAGTAGCATGGCTTTTTTCTCTCTTGGGTGTATGGGTCGAGTGCCTGGATTGCTGAGCACTCTTGACCCTGATCCAAGAAACAAATTCTCTATGCCGGCACTATTCTGCAATATAATGTGGCTGCCACCTCTATTCTGAAACATGGGGCTCCACAGCTTTCTCCTCAAAGCAAAGTCCCTCGCCCTTGGGATTCTGAGGTTGCAAAAAGCAAGAACCTGGCCCCTCCTGTGATGCCCTCAGGACATCTTTTTACTCTCCTGTTCCTTCTCAGAGATAGAGATCCTCTCAGCTCTCTCTTTGCATTCCACAACCTTATTGGAGCTTTCTTTCTGGCCAAACTCACATTTTAAATCATACTTCTGTGCTCTTTGCTCTTTATTCTCAACATAAATCCGGCTAAAAGCCCACAACAGCCATGCCACTGCCTCAATATTTGACTGCTTTGACATTTCTTTTTCAAGATTAACTATTCTGCCGCACTTAATGTCAGTCTCTGGCAAAGTCTCTGGACAGGAGCAAAATGTAGACAAACTTCCACAGTCCAACAACCAATGAAGTCCTTCTTCCCAGCACAAACCTCCCCAGCCTGGTCCATACAGGAGGATTTCCATCAAAGTTCTAGCCTGAGCGCTGACCAGAATCTCCCATACAAAACAGCTGAAGCTGTTCCAAAGCTTCTCTTGTAGGTGACATCTCTACATATTTCTTATCCCTTCTCATAAGCTATTCCCAGAAACTTGTAATCCACATGGTCATATTTAGCCACAGCAACAACCCCACTTCTCTGGTACCAAATTCTGTTTTAGTTACTTTTTACTCATTGCTGGGACAAAATACCCAACACCTGAAATTAAAGAAGGAAAGATTTGTTTAGCTCAGTTTGTGGGAGTTTCAGGCTATACTTGGCTGTCTTCCAGGCACAGTGGCATATGGCAGAGAGCACCAGTTCATGGCAGCAGAAAACAGTGAAGAGAAAAGGGAAGGACAGCAGTGGTGGCTTCTAGACAGCCTCTCTCCCTTTCTTATATTGTAAACAAACTCTAAACAAGCTATCCTTGGGGCTGGGGTTGTATAACTCACACAGTGCCCATGTCAACCTCATGCATAGGATGAGGATGTTTAAAAACTAAGAATCCTGGCTGCCTACTGAGTCACTTAATTAAGCTTCTAAACTTGTCAAGTTGACACAATGTATCAACCAGCACAGCCATCAATGGATCTTTTGTAAATTGCAATCAATACTTAAAAATTTGTAGACTTGAAAACTAGAACTATCATGCCTGTCCCAGAGTAAACCAAGTGGAATCTGAAACTACCAAAGTAGATAACTTTCTTATTTTTCAAAAAAATTACTAGTTAAAATGTACATCTACTCATGTTTATTCAAAGTTTGCTCTCCAAAATTGCATCATAACTTTACTGTGCAAAAATTAGGGTGCTTATTTTCTTATTTACAATAGTTAATATTCCAATAATTGAATATGTCTGATTCCCCAAACATGGCTGTGATTATGTTTACCAGAATCAAAGTGCATAGATTCAAGTCTTTGCCTTGTCATTTATTAGCTGTGTTAACCTTACACTTACTGAATTGATTTACATTCATTTTCTTCACCTATCAAGGGGATATAGTATCTGTTTCAAATCATTGTTTTAAATATAAAGTTTAAAGTGTTAGCATGGTGCTTAGAATATGGAGAGAGCTCAGTAAATATTATCAGAAGAGACTTCATATGGACAGCAAGATTGACAACAACAATTGTTAAAGAGGGTACCTTTCCGTCAGCATATATTTTTGGCCCCTTTGTCAGACATCAGATATCTGAATGTGCCTGAGGTTGTTTATATATCATATATTTTGCTTCACTTTTGATCCTGTCTGTATTAGGCCAGTACTATGCTGTGTTTATCACTGTAGCTTTGTTCTATAAGTTGTCGGGGATTGTGATACTTCCTGATTTGTTTTAGTTGCTCAAAATTGTTTCAGCTATTTTAAGTCTTCTCTGGTTCCATGTAAAGTTTAGGATCTTTTTCTGTTTTCCTGCAAGGAAAGCTACTGTTATTTTGACTATCATTGTATTAAACCTGAATATCAGTTTTGAAATTATGAACATTATGTCTAGATTAGTGGTGCCTATCCAGTAATAGAGATTATCTTTACATGTTCTAATGCCCTCTTGGTTTCCTTTTTCAAACTACTGTATTTTTTCTTCTGCAAGTCTTTAATGTTCCTTTAAATGCCATCCGTACACATTTATTTTTTAATACTATTGATAACAGATTTATTTTCCCAAATTCTGTCTTCGTGAGTTCATTATTGGTATGCATGAAGACTATTCATTATTCAATGTTGCTTTTGTATTCTCAACAAAAATATTATCAAAGTGAATCAGCATGGATTATACACAGTGATCAAGTGCATTTCCTCCATGTAGTGCAAGTATGGTTGAGTGAATAAACACCAATCAATATTATACATCACATTATTAGGATTAGGAATAAAATTTTTGCATTATCATCTCAAGTTATGCAAAATAAACTACTTGACAAAGTTAAGCACCCTTTCATGATAATTTTTTTAACAAACTAGGAAAATGAGTAAATTCAACATAATGAAAGCCATATAATCATATCCAAAAGTGAACACCATAATCAGTAATGGAAAATTGAAATTTTGTCTTTTAAGATTAAAATTAAGGGCAGGATTCCTTCTGAATAATGACTACTTTTATGCAAAAAAGTGTGGAAGCCGCAGCCATAAAAAATTATTCACATGCATATGTGCATACCCATATAAAATGAGAGGGAGAGGAGAGAGAGGGAGAGGGAGAGGGAGAGGGAGAGGGAGGGAGGGAGGGAGAGAGGGAGAGAGAAAGAGAGAGGGAGGGAGGGAGGGAGAGAGAGAAAGAGAGAGAGAGAATCAAAATCAGAAATTGGGAAGAAACATACTGCCTATGAATGACACAATCTCCTATGTACAAAACTGTAAAACAACTACCAAGAGGTTATAACCTGTAAATTTAACAAGTTTGAATAATCAAGAAGTGGCCATAATTTTTCTTTTGCACTCAGCTTCAAAGAGAGTGAACAGTCTCCCATATTGAACACAGATGAACCTGGAAAATACTATAATACACAAAATATTCAATTTACAGTATACTGTGGCTATCCTGTTGATCAGAATGCAAAATGGGCCAACTAAAAATGTAAAATGGTTCAGCTGCTATGGAAAAACACTGTAGTTATTTCTACAAGAAAAGTAGTAATGAAATTTCCATATGACTCAAGAATCCTATTTCTCTGTACTTATGCAAAAGAATTTAAATCAAGATCTGATTTCAAAGACATATTTGCATTCCAATATTCACTTTAGCCTTATTCAAAGTAACAAAATTGTGAAAATAACCTAAATGTTTATCAATGGGTCAATAAGAAAAATGGGTTACATGCATATTATGCAATAAAATTTTATTTAGAAAGAAAATTGCAATATATAAGATCACAAGTAAACCTTGAAAGAATTTATTTTAGTCAAATAAGCCAATCATAGAAGGATAAATATTGCATTATTCCAGGTAAACACATATATAAAATAGTCATATTTACAGAAAAAGTTTAATGGTAGTTGCCAGGGACTGGGGAGAGTAGAAAATGGAAAATTCTTGCTCAACTATAAAGTTTCAGAACTGTAGGATGAATGCATTTTAAAATAATGATGAACAAATTCTAGATAGCTATTGTACAACATAACACCTGCAATTCAAATTTGGTATTGTGTACTTCAATAATTGTTAAGAGGTAGAGTATACATTAACTATTATTACTTCATCCTCCCCCCAAAATACCTAAAAAGTTAGTCACAAGGAAGCTAAGGTGACTGACATATTTTGTACTTTCTGGCTATGATTTGTGGATAGATGTACATATGTGCTCTAACCCATCAAGTTGTATACTTTAATGAGTGGAAGCATTTGTGTATCAAGGAATCATCTTGATAAAATTAACAAAACATTCATTAGTCAACTACTAGCATTTACACATGCAAATAGCTATTTGAGAAGTAAAGATAATTATATCATTTACTATATATCCGCATATGTAGATGCATACACCTCCATAAGTATGTATACTCTATCATTTAAAATAACATTAAAATTAATACTTAACAAGCATTAATAAGAAGGTGAGTTATATAGTGAAAATAATAAAATGTTAATGAAATTCATTTTAAAACTTTCAATTAAGAGGTAAGACATTTTATGCATGTGAACACGAAGTCTTTTTCTTGTTAAGATGTTTTTCATAGCAAATGGAGTGTATAAATTCTATGAAATCCCCTTTAAAATTCTCACAAAATAATTTTACAAAAATAGAAAAGTCTTAAATATGTATAAGAAAACAAAAATATTCACAGTAGACAAATGAATCATCATAATGAACAACAAAAACAAAGACACCATATATTCGTTTTCAAAAGACGTTACCAATCTATAGCAATTAAAACTATGTGGTACTGGCACAATGGAGACATATAATATATTGGAACAGAACAAAGAATTCATAAGGAAACCTACACATATAAATCAATTAATACTTGACTTAGATACCAAGAACAAATAATGGGGAAATATGTTTTCCAATAGTTGTTACATAAAAATTTACCCACATAGACAAAATTGTATAAGTTTTTTACATTATATGCAAAAAATCAAGTAAAATGGATTAAAGACTTAAATGTAAGACTGAAAATTGCAAAACTACATACCACAGGGCAATGTCTTTTTTAATACATGTAATGAAAAACATAGGTAACAAATTTAAAAATAGTTAAATGAGATGACATCAAACTAAAAATCTTTTTCGTGACAAAGGAAATAATTCATAGAATGAAAAGGAAACCTAAGGAATGAGAGGAAGTATTTTAAACTTTGTATTTGCTGATGGGTTAATATTCAAATAAATAAGGATCTGTTATAATTCAATAGCAAAACAGCAAGCAGATTTAAAATATGACAAGAGTAATAGACATTTCTCCAAAGACAATATACAACTGGCTAAAATGATACTCAACATTAGTAATTATTTGGGTAATGAAAACTAAACCACAAAGAAATATGACATCACATCAATTAAGATGGCCATTATAAAAATAAGTTTACATGAAAGTGGCACATTTAGGGCTGACCAAGTAGCTCAGCAGATTAAAGCACATGCAAGCAGGTTCAGGGGAGGGGGCGTTGATCCCTGCCAACCCCACCCCCAGGGTGCGCTGAGAAGGCAATTGAGAATGGGCACAGTGGCACGCACCTGTAACCTCAGCTCTTGGGAGGCTGTAAACAGGCGGATCACTATGAGTCTGATCTAGTAGTGAGACCTTGAACATCCTATAGACCTTTCACTAAAATACAAAAGAAAAAAAAAATAGGAAGACGAAGAAGAAAAGAAGAAGAAGGAGAAGGAGAAGGAGAAGGAGAAG
>NW_004524800.1:2440446-2450659 GCF_000260255.1 Octodon degus | reverse complement strand
AGAAGAAGAAGAAGAAGAAGAAGAAGAAGAAGAAGAAGAAGAAGAAGAAGAAGAAGAAGAAGAAGAAGAAGAAGAAGAAAGTGGCACCTTTGGAATTCTGGAGTATTATTAGTAGCAGTGTATATTGTACAGCCATTACAATAAAATAATTTGGATTTTTTTAAAGTAATTAAAAACAAAACTTCTAAGTGATTTATTGATTGAAATAAGCTCAAAGAAAAATTTGAAGTCTTTGTTCATTGAAGTATTATTCACAATAAGCAAAAGAGCAACTACCCAAACATCAATCAGTGGATACCTAGATAATGAAAGCACATTATATGTAAATAAAATGGGACAATATTTACATAATTATACTTTAGTTTTGATAAGGAATGTGAATTGAGATTATGCTATTTTAACTTCACAGCATAGTAACATGAACTAGCCTGCAAGATGATAGCAGATATCTAGAAGGCATTCACCTTGCATATATGAAACTTTATTCCATAAAGTAACTTATTTTTTAAGACAGAATATATGTATTGAGAGAAAGAAAGCTTCTGTCTGAGAAAGGAACAGAAGGGGGCCCAAGCAGGTTGTCTCCCAAGAATAGTAAATTCTTATACTCTTATCTCCTCACCTCTTGGCAAATACTGCTATATTCTCTGCTTGCATAAGCTTGTCTATTTTATATATCTTAATTTCCTGCAATAAACTAGTGTATACATTTCCTGGCAAATAATGTTAACTATTTCTTTTTATTTTGTGTAGCTCATGCTACACCTTCTATTATTGCACTAAGAAAGACATCTAGCACAGTTTCATTTTATTTTCAAAAATATTTTGTATTTTTTCTGCAGGGTCTACAGGATTTATAGGGTCACACTACACAAAATGGACTCATAGTGATCCTCCTGTTTTCAACCTCTCAACTGCTGAGATTATACACACGTGCAACCACGCCCAATGTCAATCATTGTCTCAATGAGCTCGGGGGTGGCACAGACATGGCAGATCAAACATCAAACCCTGACCTCTCTGCCTGCCTAAGCAGGCACTTTAATCTGCTGAGCTTTCTGACCAACCCTAAAATTTAGTTTCAACAATGTCTTCAATCATCTCTCCTAAGATTTTTTTTGTGGTACCAGGGATAAAACTTGAGACCTTGCAGTTGCAAGACCGGTGCTTATGCCAGTGAGCTATCTCCCTGCCCAATGGTTTTAGGTAGATTAAGTAATAGTGAGTATTCTTGACTCATTTCTGATCTGAAGAGAAAAGTTCCGATACTTCAAAATTATATATTGTAGGGAGCTGCTGAAGCTGGAAATTGATCAAATGTTTGTGAGCAGAACTATGCCTCAGTGCCTGAAGCAGTCAAGTTACCTCAGTCCTGTGAAAAGTATCCTGCCTAGTTAATGTCCTTATTAGCTACTAGGCAACCTCGCATCACCTGATACTAACTTTGCAAAAGTATAAATAAATTCAAGTAAAATGACAGTTATTCTCCTGTCATTTTCCCAAACAGGCAGACAGGCCACCACCTGATTCAGCTCTTGTCTTCTTGTCCACCTTTTCCTTATTCCTGCCTCTATTTCTCCCTGATATACAATGGATCACATGGAGAGACCAATGGTTCCTTCCAACATATGATTTTTGTTTAAGATTCTATAAATACCTTTTATCAGGCTAATATATTTCCCTACTATTCGTAATTTGATAAACGTTCAGATCATCAACAATTGATTTTATTAAGTGCTTTTATTCATTTTTTATTTTTTATTTTTGGAAAATTTCAAATAAAAGACAATATTTTTGAAGATGAGGGGAAGGGAAAAGAGAGAGGACAGAACAGCTATTCAACCTGAGTAGAGAGTTTCAAAAGTGAATAACTTCATTCATTTTTAGATACACTTATCTTTGTTTTGTTTATGAAGTAAATTAATTAATTGTGGATGCTAAATTAATGTATATTCCCATAATAAATCTGCATGTTTATGATTTTTCTTTTCATGCATTACTGCATTCAGTTAGCTATTAAATGGTCATTGTTTCGCACTCAGGCCTGGAAAATTGATGTGTAATTTTACTTCCTTGTGATATCATTTTCATTTTCTAGTAGCAAAGTTAATTTAGATTTCTAAAATGAGATGGATCATCTTTCTTTTCTTTTATTTGTAAATTGCTTATAAAATGTAAAATTTTGTTCAGCATTCCAACTTAGAGACAGAAAATGACATTAGTGGGAGACTAATGCAGTGCACATTGTGCACAATGTTTAATAAAATTCATAAATAAAACTCTATGAGGTTAATATATTTTAATGTTTAAAACCAATTCTTATTAGTTCCATAACTTTTCATAACACCTATTTAATCTCATGCCTGTTGTTCTAAATTGGATATCTACTAGGAATTTATGCATTTCATATATGTTTACTGACTTATGCTTTACCTAGAGACAAAAACAAAACATGCAAAGCTACCACACCAAAAAGAGGAGGAGCTATTATGTGTTCTGGGACTGGCCATGACTTACATATGTTACAAGGATTCAAGAACACTGTTTACTGAACTTGCTCAGTTATCACACAGGAAAGTTTAAAAATACTTGAAGAAAAATTACAGCTTGAAATAGTGTATGTAAATGAAAATGGAAATATATCTCTTTGGAGCCTCTTATTTCCTACTGTTTCGAGGTATTCACATGGTAAGGTACTATACACATTTTAAATTTGTGTGATCTAATCCATGTGCAGTAAGGCAGATATTCTGTCTAAATACATAGCTCGGGGCCCAGGGAGATGGCTCAGTGAAATAAGTGCTTCCCTGTTCAATCCCTGGTTTCGCAAAAAATAAAAAAAATAATAATAAATACATAGCTCACCTAAGAATGGGAGTGGTAATCTCTAAATACATATTTTATCTAATTCATGAAAGTGGAAATTCAAAACAGGTATCATCACTCCAACTCAATGACAAAAACGATGCCGTTCTGAAACTGATAAAGTGCAAATATTTGTGCATAATGTTTAATTTTCTCTGGCAACATTTTAATTTGAAATTGCTATATATGAATAAAACATAATTATTACTACACTTAGGATAACATCATATTACTGTTAAATTTTAAAAAATGGAACAATTACTTTGGTCAGCATTTTTTTTTTTTTTTTTGGTGATACCTGGAATTGAACTCAGGAGTCTGCACTTGCCAGGCCGGTGCTTATACTACTGAGCTATCTCCCCAGCACAGAACAATTACTTTGGAATAATCATTGTATTATTTTATACTACTATTCAGTATCTTGCTAGTTACATATTTTCCTACACTTTTGATGAGCCAGAGATTAGAATATTCTTTGTTATGTCATTTAAATCTATTATAAAAGTGTACTTTATCCACAGTATCATAGCACTATGGTACAGTTTATCTCTTTTACTTATACTACTTTTTGCATGTGATTTTAGGAAAGGGTCTACAGGGTGTTCAGTGTCCCACTACTAGATCAGACTCATAGTGATCTGCTTTTTTACAGTCTCCCAAAAGCTGGGATTACAGTCATGTGGAACCATGCCCAGGCTTAATTGTCCTCTAATTGAGCCCGCAAGGCTAGGCTGGCATGGCAGGCCTGGGGATCAAATCCCCAGCCCCTGCATCTGCTTGCAGAAACTTTAATCTGCTGAGCTATTTGGTGGGCCCACTATACTACTTTTATTAATAATTTAACTCCTATCCATTAAGGAAAGGCATCTTGACATTAGTGACAATTATTTTTTTACTCTATCTGATCTTCAACTCATAAGTCTAAAAGAATAAAGTCATTAGTAAACAAGGTAACAAGATGCTTCAAAAGCCTCTTAGCATCACAAAGATTATAAGTACTGATGTGGAGCACTGATGTAGAGAAAATTTAAGCCTAAGAATTAAAAAAATCAAATTGTTATAATGTTTGAAATGATCAGAGAAGAAACAAGCAAATGCATGAAATGTTCAGCAAGCTTAAAAGTATTCACTTGAACACAAGCATGATTTAATTTATAAAATATTCAATGAGCTTTAAAAGAATCAAATGAAAAATAGATTGGATTTTTAAGCTATGTAAGATAGAATTAAAACTGTAATCAAGAATTAAAGACTAAAATAAATCAAGATGAGATTCTGGAGTTTATAAATTTATTTGAAAATATGAGCCCCAGGAAAGACCAGTCTGACAAAAGACTGTCAGGACTGGAAAATAGGATGGATGTACTAGATCATGTACAGAATGATGCACTAAAAACAACATGACAATGAAAGCTGGTTCCAGTAGTTGCTTGAGTATACAAAAACTTTCAACCAACAAGTTATAAGATATGTAATAATAGATTGTAAGATTATAGCAAAGGCATACAAAATCTATTCCCAAAAATAACTACACAAAAATTAAATATTTATGGAAAGAATTTAACCTGCAATTAAGTAAAACATATAAAACTCCACAATGCCACAGGAAAAAAAAAACTCTGCGCAATACAGGATAATCAAAGTCACCAAAATTCAGCACAAGAAGAAAACGCTAAAAGCTTTTAGAAAATATTAACAATAACTTATAAAAGGCAAACTTCTCAGGATATCAGCAGATTTCTCAATAAAAATCATAAAAATCGAGAGCTAGGAGTAGTTATTTAAGCACTAAAACAAAACAATTTCCAATTCATATTACAATACTTCAAATTAGTCCCTAAAATTTGACACCAAGAAATAATGCAGAACCATTATGGAAATCAGTGTGGAGACTCCTTAAAAACTAGGACTCGATATCCCATTCAAAACAGCTATTCCCCTACTTAGAATTGTCCCAGAGGAACTGAAAACATCATATCAAAGTGATATATGTATATGTATGTTGATATTGTCACAATTTGTGATAGCCAAATCTGGGAAACAACTAAAATATCCGTCACTTGAGGAATGGATGAAAAAGATACGGTATTTTTTACAAGGGAGTATTACTCAGCTATAAAGAATAATAAACTCACAGCCTTCATATATAAGTGGATCCCACTTGAATATGTACTCATAAGTGAAATAAACCAGACCCACATGTGTAAATATCATATAGTCTACCTAGTGTAAGAACTCAAAAGAAGAAATAAAAATTGAAAGGTATAACACAACTAAATAGAAAGCAAGAGCTTAAGGATTAAACAATGAAGAGAGGGCAAGGACAAAATCTAGGAAACATGGCAGAGGTAAAATCATACTTTATATACACAAGATGGTTAAGGCAATGATGCTGAGAATCTCCTTCAGGTTTTTGAAACTAACAGTTAATTGGAAGAATTTTCACCCTGACTAACTATATATGCTGATACCTGTGAACTAAGCAACTGCATTGAAGATAGCAATGTGTAATACTAGAGCCATGCTTGGAATCCCTGTCATTCTGTTCTTCTAAAAGCATACTGCTTTCAATGTAATATAAATTACTACTATACTCTCTTTCAAGTAAATGTTTGTTTAAAGAAAAATTTAAAAAGTTAATAAATGAAAACAAGAGACAAAAAAATGTCATAGGACTGTCCTGATACAATGATGTAGATGGTTAGATTTCTAAATTTCATTGTAAAAATTTGCAATTTTTTTATTTCTACTTTTTTACTCCTACTTTTTATTTTTTCGCATTCTATGTGCATTTAAAGTTGAGCAAATCAATGATTGATGGAAAATAACTGTCCCATTTTATATCTAAGGCGTTTCATATTCAGACAGATACGGATTCAGTCCTGCTGATATCCCACTACTATTATAGACTTAAGTACTTCATTGGATTACTTTGCTGAATTCATGCACCTACAACATATGAATGGCAATGGAATACCCATGTCTGACACAAGTAAACAAAAAACAAGGGTATGAATGAAGGACCATTTTATAGTAAAAAAATTCATATATATGTGCATATATATATATATATATATTAGCATAGATATACAGCTAGCTTCTCTTGGTTCAAGGAGAAGAAAATTTTGTTAGATAAGATATCATGTCTGCATCTTGTCCTCTGAATAACTACTACAAAACAACAATGTATTAATTATTGTAACTGTCCGTCCTACTAGTCTGTTTTTAAAATGCCTCATTGCTACTTCTTTCTCAATAAAATTAATATAAAAATCAAGTATTGCAGAAAGAACTTATGGACATCCTAGAAGAGTGACAGTAAGAGCACCAGACACTAAAGAAAATAATTCATCTAAAAGGGGGAGTTAAGCAATGAGAAATAAGTGGAATCAGAACTGAAAAATATAATGTAATAAGATTTCATAAATATTTTTCAAAAATGATACTCAATATAAATAGTGTTAACTCTTCATACAAAAGACAGACACATTGAATGGAAATAAATAAAGTAAATAACATGTTGCCTTCATGTCAGCTACAAATAAACACATAGACTGAAAATAAAACAATGGCTTATGATATTTCATGCATCCAGATTTCAAAACCAAGCAGGGAATCTATCACATTTTTGAACAATATGAACACCAAGACAACTTTATCTGAAGAGACAAAGTCCCCACAAACTGATAAGGGGAAGAAGTTGACAGTATGACATAATAATTTTAACTGTATATGCAGCAAATATTGGCATGTTCAGTTTCATACAAAAATTACTGGCCTGAAAAGATTGACCGATACTAACAGAGTTATATTGGATGGTATCAATATCCTGCTACTCCAAGTAAACAGGCCAACGAGAAGGAATCAACACAGAAATATTGAAATTGAATGACATCATAAAATGAATGAATTTAATAGATCTGTACAAACCACTTTAGCCAATAATAACAATACACATTATTGTTAACAGCATGGAGAACTTTCCCCACAATATTCATAAATAGCTGTTTTTGTTACCATGAATCAAACTCACAACCTTGTAACTTCCAGGTAGATACTGTGCCACTGAACCATATCCCTGGCCCATGGCCCAAGCATACTTAACTAAAAAGAATCAAAGTAATCCCTTTCATGATATCAGATCACATAGATATGTAAATAGGAAAGGTTTATTTTTTATTTGTTTGCTTTTGTTGCTGATGACTGAACCCAGGGCTTCCAGCTTGCTAGGCAGGCATTCTACTTCTGAGCCAAATCCCCAGCCCCAGATGTGAAAATGGAAATCAATAGCAAAAGAAAACACAGAAACTATGTAAACACAAAGATTAAATAAAACACTCTTGCATAATCATTGAGTCAAAGAAGAAACCAGGGATTAAATGGAAATTTCCTTATTTTCTTTTTTAAAGAGAGTACAAAATAGTACTAAAACATAAAAAAATACATGTGATACAGAATTTCACTTAACAAAATAATATGAATTTCACATCATTTGTTGTAATACAAAGTGTTGTCTTCTAACCGGTTATATGTATTGCAAGATATGTGCATGCAAAATTGAAAGAAAGAAGAACAAGGGAAAGAAATATATAAAAATTTAAGGGAAGAAAAAAAAGAAACAATTGGAAAAGGAGACAAAGGAAAATAAGCATTATCTGCTTCTTTTCATAGACAAACAGTAATCCACAGTACAGTGGTCCAAACCATCCTGCTTATATACTTAGATAAATCTATTTCCCCCACTCCTGTCCTGCTCAACTCAGTAAATTTTCTTTCTTTTTTTATGGTACCGGGGATTGAATTTAGGACTTTGCACTAGCCAGGGAGGTGCTTAAGCCACTGAACTATATTGCAGCCCCAACTTTCCTTTTGAATAAATGCATTCCCCTTCCCTCGCATCTATTTTACCCTTCAGACTCTATTTTCTCTTCCACGTTCTCACGTTAAAGAGACAATACGATGTTTCCACATGTGGGTCTGATTTACTTCACCTAAGAATATGGTCTCTAGTTGCATCCATTTACCAACAAAAGTCTTCAATTTATCCTGTTTTTTGATTGAACAATACTACATTGTGTAAAAATACCACATTTACTTTATCCATTTTTCAGTTGACGGGCATCTGTATAGTTTCTAGCATTTAGCTATGGCAAATTGTGTTGCAATAAACATGGGTGCACATATTTCACTGTGGTATGATGATTTCAGTTCTTCTGGAAAAATATCTGGGAGCAAAATATTCAGCTTGACTGTGATGTCCAATCCTAGCTTTTAAGGAATCTTCACACTGATATCCATAGTGGTTGCACCAGTGTGCACGCCCACCAACAGTGGAGTAGAGTTCTTTCTTCCCCACAGTCTTTCCAGTATTTGTTATTTGCTAACTTCTTGATGTTAGCCATTCTTTCTTGGGCAGGTTTGTATGTCAGTGTTGTTTTAATTTGCATTTCTTGAATGAATAATGACATTGAACACTTTTTCATATATTTACTTGTCATTTGTAAGGAGACCCAGAATATCAAAAGCAATTCTGAGAAACAAAGGAAAGGCAGGAGGTATCACAATCCCTGGCTTGAAATTATGCTATAAAGCTACTACAATAAAATCAGCATGTTACTGGTATACAGACAGACCTTTGGATTAATGGAACAGATTAAAAGATGCACACATAACTTCAAACACAGTCATCCATTTTATCTTTGATAAACGGACCAAAATTTTTCCATAGAAGAAATATTGTCTTTTTTATAAATGGTGCTGAAAAAAATGGCTTTCCACATGCCAAAGGCTAAATTTAGAACCATGTCTATCACCATGCATTGAACTATAATCAAAATGGATCAAAGATTTAAATATTAAAACAGAAACACTAAATATTCTGGTACAACCTATAGTTAGAAATCTTAGACAATAAGGATAGGTAGAATGTTCACGGACAAAAGCAAACTGCATGAGAAATGCCTCAAAGAATTAATAACTGTGTTATTATCTTTTTGAAAGCATTTTGTACTTCAATCTCCAACAGTGTAAAAAAAAAACCAAAAACACGGAAAGTTTTATAGCTGACACTCCTTCTGACAAAGGCCTTCTAACTAGAACATAAAAAGTTAAAAAAAAGTCAGACCACACAAATTCAAAGACACAATACAAAAATGGGCATATTAGAAAAATACATGGATGAGTTTTTTTTGTTTTTTTTTCCCATAATTTTATTGAGATACAAATGACAATGAGAGAGTTTCAAACCAAATTGGTAAGACAGTTTCAATAACTAACACATTGCATACATTCTTCCTAGTGGCTAATAACTGTACAAGATGCGGACATGATATCCTATACACAAACACTATTAGAAAAAATCCCTCTATTCATTAAGAAAATGTAGCTATATATCTATTCTAACCATTTTGAATACACAGATACAAAATGGACATTCATCTGTGTCCCCTTTTTTTGTTTAGTTCCTTCATTTGAATATTATAGGTGTGTTAACTCAGCAAAATATTCTAAAAGAGTCCAGTAGTCTATAATAGTATTGGGTCTTCCACTTCACTGGCAATATCAGAAATTGTTGACGTGAGTCCCCTACAGCTCAAAAAAACAGCATGACTTTAGTTCTTATACTTTGTTTTTATATTTTTCTGCTGCAAGATAAAGCAAGACCTATGCGAAAAGAGTTGTAGCTTTTGGGTCTGATAAGGTCAGTGAAATCCCCTCAGGATAGAATAAGCATTTCCCTGGCAAGTGCAAAGGACTGAGTTCAATACCACGTTCTGCCAAAAAAAAATTAAAAAAAAAGATGGATGTATTTTGAATCAAATAACAGTGGCAGTCCCAGCCCAGGTGCAGCGTGGGCCGGACCCTCTCCCAGCCCCTCGGGCCGCCCCCCACCACTCCGCACTGCCTCCCCCACCCCGCCCACCGAGTAGGATTTTCTGCCACGTTCCTGGAGCCCCCAGACCCAGTCCTAGCCCAGGTCCAGTGAGTGTGTGGAGAGTTTCTTGCTACCCTGCGCCAGCGGGACCAGTCCCAGCCCAGGCGCAGCATGGGACGGACCCTCTCCCAGCCCCTCGGGCAGCCCCCCACCACTCCTCAGTGCCTCCCCCACCCCGCCCGCGAAGTAGGATTTTCTGCCGAGTTCCGGGAGAACCCAGAACCAGTCCTAGTCCAGGTCCAGTGAGTGTGTGGAGAGCTTCCTGCTACGCTGCGCCGGCGGGACCAGTCACAGCCCAGGAGGCAGCTTGGGCCGGACCCTCTCCCACCCCCTCCGGCGGCCCCCCACCCCTCCACCGTACCTCCCCCATCCTCCCGCTCCGTAGGAATTTCTGCCGACTTCCGGGAACCCCCA
>NW_004524800.1:2420096-2433384 GCF_000260255.1 Octodon degus | reverse complement strand
TATCTTATAATTGTACCTACATACATTAGATAAATAGAATGTTTCAAATAAATAATATTATGATGTACCTC
The DNA here is from genome assembly GCF_000260255.1 of Octodon degus. NCBI lineage: Eukaryota > Metazoa > Chordata > Mammalia > Rodentia > Octodontidae > Octodon > Octodon degus. The sequence continues at coordinate 2,433,313 of NW_004524800.1, read as the reverse complement.
TTGATCTTAGAAAATTAAGAATAATTTAAAATAAAACTTGTTGAAGGACAAAAATGATAAAAAGAACACAAACTTCAATGAGCCAATGTCTTGACTGTTTGCAAGGACACAAAACACTTTCACCGAGTCAAATTTATGAAAAGAACAAAAGACTAATATCAATCCAGAAGAAATGAAAAGGCTTAAATCAAAGTGGACATTACTGAAATACAAAGGAATCTAAGAAGCTAAATTAAATTATTCTAGTCCAATAAATCAGAGAATGTAGCATTGGATTAATTCCTACAGATGTATGATTTAGTACATTGGATAAAGAAAATATAAAACTTTCAAATAGGCCAGTAAAATGCATCTCTTTGTGTTTAGTCTACCACATCCATTCATTCAAAAATAATTATTATTAGCCTCTTTAGTTATGAATTTTCTATTCTAGTACATTTATTTTTCTATTTATATTTATTTATTTATTTATTTATTTATTTATCTTTTACATATTCTAGTGAGAAAAGCAATGCAACAGCAATGAAACAGTTCCAAAGCAGCTTAGTATGACAGTTACAATAAATACATTGCATATTGTTGTCTTCTTAGTAATTATTCTGTGGACAAGATGTAGACATGATATCTGTCAGAAACAGTATTATTACAAACCTTTCTTCTCATTGAAGTAAGAGAAAGTAAGTGTGTATCTATACTAACTGTCTTGTATATACATATGTTTTTTTCACAACAAAAGAGTCCTTTATTTATATCCATCTTTTTTGTTTTGTTTGTGAGATGCATGTTCCATTGCTGTTAGAAATGCTGGATTTGGAAAAGTTTTTAAAAAACCTTTTGAAACTTGAATCCAGCCTAAATATTGTAGGTACTTGAACTCAGCAAAATATCCCAATATAGTCCAATATTCCATAATAGTAGTGACTTATTATTATTATCTATTGATAATTTTCAATATGTTGTATATCTTCTGGAGCATATGAGCTTGAAATTCTTTAAAGTAATAATCCACAAACCTTTACCAAAATGGACCATGCATTAAGTCCTTAGAAACTGTCATATCATTGATGCTAAATAAATTCCAATAAGATATTACTATATAATGATGCAGTCATCTAGTTTATTATATATCAGTGACATTAAATTTTTATGTTTGAAAATTTTATTATATTATCTATCTGTATTTTCCATTTTATTTTTTTCTAATATTTGGTTATTTCTTTCTTTTCACAAATCTATTTTTTTGGTTAGGTATCTGACATTTTAAGGCTATAAGGTAAATTTTGTATTTAACTAGTTATTGCATTCCGCAAGTTATTACTTATTTTTATATAGTGAGTATTTGAGAATAGATAATTTTAAACATTAGTAGACTAATTAAATGGTAGATTTTAGTCTTGTAAGCATTGATCAATTTTGTGTACATTATTTTTTATCCTAAAGCATAACATAATCAGGGTTCTATATAAAACTCCTGTTAACTATGATCCCACAACTTTGGTGAGCTCAGGACTGCAATGTTTGTCCTACTACCTCACGAGGTTCAAAAATTATCTACTCAGAGACCCAGTTCTAGTCCAGGTCCAGTGAGTGTGTAGGAGAGCTTCTAGCAACCCTGTGCCTTTGGACCTAATGGTAGCAGCCCAGGCGCAGTGTGGGTGAGACCCTCTTCCATCCCCTTGGGATCCCGCCCACTACTCCGCAGCACCTCCCCCACCCAGCCCGCCAATAGGAATATCTGCCCCATTCCAGGAAACCCCAGATCCAGTCCTAGCACAGGCCCGGTGAGTCTGTGGGAGAGCTTCCAGGTACCCTGTGCTGGCATGACCAGCCCAGGTGCAGTGTGGGTGACACTTGGGAAGCCCCCAACACTGCGTAGTACCCATGTACACAGCATCCACAGAGCAGGAATTACTGCAGCGTTCTGGGAACCCCCGAATCCAGTCCTAGTACAGGCCCGGTGAGTGTGTGGGAGAGCTGCCTATCGAACCTACTCCATCTTGTCCCCTCCAGATTCAACTCGGCCTGGCATGAAGGCCTGGGGTGAAACCCTGCAATTTCAATCCCTGCAGAGAGAGTAGGGGACAGAAACAACCAGCTAGACCAGGAGCAGAACATCTTTCCAGAGGGGCAAAAAAGGTTCATTCCCAAGGGCAGCAGCACAAAGGAGCTAAGCACAGCAGTCAGAACCAAGCCAGGCACAGCTGGAAAAATCCAAACTTTATAGATCTGCACCTGAACTTTAGTAGGTGCTAAGGTTATACCTACAACAAAGATGTACAAAAAAGGTCAGAAGACAGTGCTACACAAAATGCCAAAGAGAAGGAGCAAAATGCAAATTCAAAACCCAAGCTCACCCTTTACAAGTGCAGAGGACACTAACACAGAACAAATTGGGAATCACACAGCTGAAAGCAATGAATCAATGGCTTTTGAAATAAAGTAACAGCTGCAGAAAGGTATAGAGGAACTCAGATTGGAAATGAAAAAAGAAATCCTTGAAATAATAACATCTGCAGTAAAGAATCAAATGCAGAAACATATGCAGGAAACCCAATGACCACCCAGAACAAGTGCAAAGAACACTAGCTGAGCTCAAATGTATGAATTAATGGTGTGGGTAGTAAATACACAACAGCAGAAAGTGATAGATGAACTCAGAGCGGAATTGTTTTCTACTAGCTCAGCACAAATGTATGAATTAATAGCGTCTATAGTAAATAAGAAACAGCAGAAAGTTATAGAGAAACTTAGAGTGGAATTCTTTTCCGAAATAAAAAAAGAATTCTCAGAACTCATAGCATCTGAAATAAAGAATCAACTACAGAAACATAGGGAGGAAACAAAATCTGAAAAAAAACACTGCAGTGAAAGACTTTATAACTGCTTCCAAAGAAGACATTGATAAAAAAAATAGAGGAGATTAGAAAAATGGCGGATCCATTGACTGAGCAATACAGGAAAGATGCAGATCGCATGAAGCAGAGTCAAAGAACATAGGAACATAAAATCTTAATCATAAGCTTGCAAAATCATTTAACTGTAAGTGAAGAAAGAGTTTCAGATCTTGAAGATGCTGGTGCAGCTTGTGAAAAGGTAAGAAAGGATCTCTTAAAAACAATGAGGATGCAGAAAAAATTAATCCATCACCTGAAAGATGAGGCAAAATTCAACAATGTGAGACTAATAGGAATCAATGAGAAAGAAGGAGTCAAAAAATGATATTAAAAAAAATATGGGCAGAAGTAATAGCAGAAAACTTCCCAAATATGAGGAAACAATCTGACATTCAGGTAACTGAAGCATACAGAACGCCAAGTAACCTCAACTCAATTAAAAACACACAGACATATAATAGTCAAGATACCAGAAATTCAGCACAAGAATAATATACTGAAAGCTGCTATAAAAAAGAAGCAGGTCACATTAAAAGGAAAACGCATTAGAATTACGGGCAACTTCTCTTCACAAACTGTAAAGGCAAGAAGAGCGTGGAGCACAGTACTTCAAGCCCTCTATGAAAACAAATTCCAACACAGATTATTATTCCCTACAAAACTCTTTCAACTTTGATGGAAAAGTGAAAGACTTTCATGACAAAGAACAGCTAAAGAACTTCATGATGACAAAGTAGACACTACAGAGCCTACTGAAAGATATTCTAGAGAGGGACCAAAATGATCAGAACTCAACGAATGAGATCAGGAGCAACCAACTAAATAGGGCAAGCAATTAAACACAGGAGAAAAGGAGTAAAGGATAACAGGTAAATAACGTCAATCATAAGTCAATACATCTCAATTGTAACCATCAATGTAAACGAACTCAATTCACGAATTAAGAGAAATAGACTGGCACAGTGGATTAGGAAAAAAAATACCACAATATACTGTATAAAAGAAACACATTTAACTCATAAAGACATTCATAGGCTAAAAGTCAATGGTTGGAACACAATACTACATGCGCCAGCACTTCAGAAAAAAGCAGCGGTAGCAATCCTATTCTCAGACACTCTCAAATTCAAACCAAAAATAATCAAGTGAAATAAAGAAGGACACTACATACTGCTTAAGGGAAAAATTCAAGAGGAAGAAGTAACACTCATAAATATGTGTGCAACAAACACGCGAGCACCCAACTATATAAAGCAAATCTTAATGGACATGAAAAATCTAATATCCAATAACACAATCTTAACAGGACACCCTAGCAACCCCTTATCCCCCCAAAATAGGTCAACCATAACTTAGCAAACAAATAACAGAACTGAACCAGCGCTTGAAACCAATGGTCTTGGTGGACATATACAGAGGGTTGCACCCAAACACTGATTAGTACACATTTTTCTCACCTGCACATGGGTCATTTTCTAAAATAGAATACATACTGTTCCATAGGTCATGCTCAATTATATGTAAGAAAGCACAAATTATCCCATTCACATTATCAGACCACAGTGCAAATAATCTGGAAATAAATGACAAAAAACCCAGAAAAAACTCTTAAACACATGAAAATTGAATGACGCCCTACTCAGCAAACAATGGGTCACAAATGAAATTAAACAAGAAATTCAAAAATATGCACAATTCACTGAAAATTCAAGTACAACTTATCGTAATTTATGGGATATGATGAAAGCAGTTAGCAGAAGGAAATTCATAGCTGTGAACTCACACATTAGGAATACAGAATGGGAACAAATAAATACCCTAATGCTGCATTTTCAACAACTAGAAAATGAAGGGCAAACAAAACCCAGAGCCCAAAGACAGGAAGAAATCATAAAAACTAGAGCAGAAATTAATTCAATTGAGATGAAGAGAACAATTCAAAGAGTTAAAAAAGAAAAAAAACTGGTTCTTTAAAAGATTAAATAAAATTGATATACCCCTAGCTGAACTCAACAAAAAGAGGAAAGAAAAAATTCAAATAAAAGCAATAAGGAATTAAAAGGGTTTAATCACCACAGACTCAGTGGAATTTCAGAAGATTATCAATAGCTACTTTGAGAATCTTTACTCTCACAGAATAGAAGACACTGAAGAACTGTACAGACTCTTCGAAAGTTACAAATTACCACAGCTCTCAATAGCCCAATAACAGACAATGAAGTACGAGATGTAATTAAAAACCTACCGACAAAGAAAAGTCCAGGTCGAGATGGATTCACAGCTGAATTCTACAAGAAATGTACAGAAGATGTACTCCGTATACTCCTCAAACTCCTCGATGAAATTGAAAAGGAAGCAATCCTCCCAAAATCATTCCTGGAGGCAAGTATTATACTGATACCAAAACCAGGGAATGATGCAACTAAGAAAGAGAACTACAGGCCAATCTCCCTCATGAATATAGATGCCAAAATCCTCAATAAAATCCTAGCAAATGGAATACAGCAAATCATCAAGAAGATCATACACCATGACCAGGTAGGATTCATCCCAGGGACGAAAGGATGGCTCCATATTCGAAAATTTAAAATGTTATACAGGATATCAATAGAGCGAAATATACAGTACTCTGAAAAAAAGATCGTAGAGCATTTCAAAAAATTGTTCAAAAAGAAGGGGGTGATGAATGAAGGCAAGAGTCAGGAAAAGGAATATTGTGGGACTGTCCTGCTTCTAGGTTGTATGTGTTTAGATTTTTGGAATTATATGTAAATACAAGAAGTATATTATTCTTTATGCCCATTTTCAAAAATATATTCTAATTTTTAAATGTTTTCTCATCATATTCTGTAGGGACTTAAAGTTCAACATATGAATACTTGATGAAAAATACCTGTTCCATGTTATGCCTAAGATGTTTGATATTCAGAGAGATAGTGAGGTTAAGCTTAGCAGCCTAAGTTGTATGGTAATAACAATAAGCTTGTCTTCTGGAGTTTTAACAACCTAAGTTTGCAGACTACAATTAGAGAAAAAAGAGGGCCGCAAGGAAACCCAGCATTTTGGCCCTAGCCTTCCAAGGTCAATTAAGACTCAGGACATATGAGAACTTGTACTGTTACATCATTTAACTTGGTAGTTCCCCAAATTTTCTGATCAAGGTGATTATGGGCCAAAGAGAAAAGTGACTGATGATGTAGAGTGTGCCTAAGGAGAGTCATATGGAGAGAAATCATTCTCTCTGGCTTTCACAGAGAGCACATTGGCCAAGCAATGGCCGTGACTTATCCACATGGCTGACACTGACAAAGCTTCTACAATCTGAGGTACAGGATCTCAGGATAAATCCTGAGGGGATTTCACTGACCTTATCAGACCCAAAAGCTACAACTCTTGTTGCATAGGTCCTGCTTTATCTTGGTCTTAACCATCCAGCAGAAAAGTATGAAAATGAAATATAGGAAGTAAAGCCATGCTGTTATGTTGAGCTTTATGGGACTCAGGTCAACAATTTCTGACATTGTCAGTCAAACGGAAGACCCAATACTATTATGGGCTATTGGACTCTTAGAATATTTTGCTGAGTTTACACACCTATAATATTCAAATATCAGAACTTACCAAAGAAAGGGATGCAGATGAATGTCCATTTTGTATCTGTGTATTCAAAATAGTTAGTTTAGATATATAGTTAATTTCTCTTGATGAATAGAGGGATTTGTTTTAATAGTTTTTCTAAATAAGATGTCATGTCTGCATCTTGTACAGCAATTAACCACTAGGAAGAATGTATGCAATGTGTTGATTATTTAAACTGTCCTATGAATTTGGTTTGAAACTGTCTCATTGCTATTTTTTTCTCAATAAAATTATGGAAAATAAATGATCTAGTCAGATTCATGAGATTTAGGTACCGATTGCAAAATCTCAAAGTAGACAATTTGATGGAAATGGGCTTTCCTATGACTTTCTTCTCTTAGTTCCATAAACTGTGGCTGGTTCTCATTTAAAAAAAAAAATCTCTTTGATGTGCTTAAACACAGTGAACTCTTTGGCACTTGCACATAAAATATTGAAAAAAAATCAGCTCAGTATTGATCACTTTGCTTCATAATCAAACTGAAAATCCAGTCAGATGTGAGAAATTGTATATGGGCTGAATTTGCTAAAACAAAATATTGATTTGGGGATCCATAATTCATGCGCATAATCCCAGAACCCTTGGACCTAATGTGGTATGATAATCTCAAATTCATAGCAAGTCTAGTGTGTTCAAGGCCAACCTATATTAGATAGTGAGCTACTGTTTCAATAAAATGAAAAGAAAAAACCAAGCCAAAAAAATGAATAGATTTGAGGTAGCATATAAAGGAAAACCTCATTACATTGATTTCACTTCCCTTAATTAGTACGTACAGGTTGATAATATCTTAAATATTTAAGGTTGCAAATATGATTTTCTTTTCATAGATTGTATTTTCCTTAAGGTTATGATCCAAGTCTTACACATTTTTTCATTATAGATGCCTGACCTGTGCCTTTACATATAAGTGCTAATGATGAATAAATGAACAATGAATGTGTTAATATTGAATTAATACAGGATTCCAGAAAAAGAGGACTGATAGAATGGACATATTCATTGTGTGCAAGAGTATACATTCATTCTCCTGCTCTGCCATCATTCTGGCAACATTTTATTACAAGAATATCGCCAGTGAAGTATAGAATTTTTAGTCATAAATACCATACAGTTATATGTGCAAGATGGGTAAGGCAATAATCCTGAGAATCTTCAGAAGATTTTCGAATCAAGCAGTTAAATGGAAAGATTCTTACCATAAATGTCTTACACACACACCATTCTGTACTTTCTTCTGTACCAGAAAAGCCGAAAAACACTATACATGTATTGCCCATAACAGATCCTATGCCCTCAGTCATCAAGTACTATCAAAGACAATTTGAGCTATTTGCAAATTAAGTCCTACACTCATTTACCTACATTGGTTAAAAACATCATGTGAAAATTAAAATTTTTTTATGCATAATGGTGCCACATGGTTGATGAGTATGACTTTGTCCTCTTTTTTCCACAAATCTTAACTCATTTTATTATTTGAAAAAGAAAAATGAAAACACATTTTAGTGAAATACATCTACCAATAAGTAACTCTCTTGAAAACATTGTAGATTTTAGAAAAAAATTAATTTGGTCTTTCATTTCAAATAGAAATGTTTTGCATGTGACAAAAGAATCTCAGGATAAAATAAACACATTTCTTTCTTTTTGAAATTTTCCAAAATTTATTGTAAAGAAAAAAATTATTAAAGCATATACATAAAAATATTATCTATGGAAGAACAAAATTAAATAGCACTTTATTCCACATTAGAAAGAAAAAAGAAAGGACCAAGTGTGTAAGAAACTAGACTAATTAAATGACTGAAAGAAAAAAAAAAAGATCTGTCCTCTTTGAGTTTTATGCTTAGCAGACATAACTTTGAAAAATGAAAGTAAGATATTCTAGCTATACAAACTTGAAATATTTTAAAACCTCAAGAAGTAGCATATAGGAAATAACAAAGAGCATAATTCAAAAGGGAAGAGGAGTTGCAATATGGTCTTCTATGAACAATAAAGTGGTCTCAATATGATAGTTATGCAGGACTATATTAAAATATATTAGATGAACCCTTATTTAAAGGTCATTGAAGATTTCGATGAAACAGTACCAATCTTATGTGGGTTATACACACGTATTTTTTTCATATAGATGTGTGTGTATGTGTATATAAAGACAGGGAAGAAGTAATATAAAGTCAACAGAAAATGGAAATATACTTTTTAAACTTTCTAATACTAAGAGAAAATATCATACGATGTCTTTTAAATAAATTGTAAGTCAAAGATATAAATCTTAGAGCAAAAATTAAGATTAAGCAATTTTCAGAAAATTAAATACTAATTAATTAAAAGTTAATTGTTTCAAAACAACTGAACTAAGAAAAAGTTTTCATGATAGCAAAGAAGTACTAAGAGTAAAATATAAGATTAATACTGGAATGGCAAATAAAAGACCAGCACTTCTAACAGTTTGAGGATAGGATATCACACAAAGTTCTAGTGTAATAAACACTTTTCTTCTACAAGGCTTTCTTGCCTATTTCCAGATTCCCAGGATGGACTGAATAACAACAAATCCATCATACCAGAATACTACTATTTCAATGGGCACCTCTGGTCACTATTTTTTATGCAGTTCATTGTTTACCCCTCATCTCTGCTTTTCACTGAGCCATCTCGCTGGCCTTCATCTCTGCTTCTTAACCTACAATAGAAACATAAAAGTTTTCAATAAAACTGTTGTCTCTGAATCTGTTTAATTCCTGAATTGGACTACAAGAAAAATGATAGTGGGACTCATTTACCATTACAATGTGGAGCAAAATGGCTACTGCATTACATATTGAAAAGATGTTTAAAAACAAACAATAAAAACACATAAGAAAACAGTGTTAGGAAATGACAGAAAGTGGTCGGGTTTTGGAACAAAATACTTCTGGATTCTAATCCTAAACTTATCTCTTTCTACATTTTATATTTTAATTGTGTCATTAAAAATTGTAGGGCCTCAATTATTCTTCATTGAATTAAGAAAAGGTATTACACATTTTCCCAATTCAATTGAAACACTTATGCCATAATTGTTATTACTATTTTAGTAAATGCAGACTGGGAAATATATTCCAACTTTTCATCCTACATTTTCTATTACAAAGTAGATAAGCTAAAAATATCATCCAGATTTTCACTAATGAGAAGAAAATGATTTTAAGTTAATTAGATGTAAAAATTATCAAGATAAAATATCCAGAAAGCATCTCAGAGGACAGAGAATAAATTTTACTTTAAAATATTCAATATACTTATTAGCTTTTTCCTCAAAAAATGTGTTTTGAACAAGAAATTTTAATCACTTCATAATTGGATCAAGGAAGTACAACATTGCATACTTGTAACTATTTTAAAATTGACTCCAAATCCGAAGAAAGCATACATTATAAACTTTTGTTGACATAATGCATACATGCAATGGTCAAATAAAAACAATATCTGGTTAAAGGTTAAAACTTGCAGCACCATTTATTAAAGAGGCTATCCTTCCAGTAAGCCTGTTTGGTCCCTTTGACAAAGATAAGGTGGCTTAGTGTCTTTGCAGTTAAGTCTGGATCTTCTAATCTGTTCCACTTATCCTCACGTCTGTCTCTATGCCAGTATCATTCTGATTTTATCACAATGGCTTAATAGTATAATTTCAGGTCAGGAAATGTGGTACCTACTGCCTTTCCTTTGTTTCTCAGGATTTGTTTTGATTTCATGGACCTCTTCTGGCTCCAAATGAATGTGAGGAAAGTTTTTCTAGGTCGGTGAAATATACGGATGATATTTTAATTGGGATTGCATTGAATCTGTATAGCAATTTGGGGAGTATGGCCATTTACACAATGTTGGTTCTTTCTATCCAGGAGAATGAAATATTTTTCCATTTTCTCAAATCTTCTTCAGTCTCTTTTCTCAAAGTAACATAATTTTCACTGCATAAATCTTTTACATACTTTGTGATATTGATTACTAAATATCTCTTCTTTTGACTGTCATTGTGAAGGGTATGGTTTCCCTAATTTCTCTCTCAATTTGTTCATTCTTTCTGTACAAAAATGTTATTGATTTTTGGCTGTTGACATTGTATCTTGCTATGATGATCTGCAAGAGACTTGGTGGAGATTTTGTTGTCCACTAAATCATGCTGGAAAAACTGGTTTTCCACATGGCAAAGGCTAAAACTATACCCATGCTTATTACCATTCGCAAAGCTACAGTCAAGATGCATCAAAGATTTAAATATTAAAACAGAAACACTAAATATTTTCAAATACAATGCAGGTAGAAATCTTAAAGACATGGAGATAGTTAGAGAGTTCATGAATAAAAACCAAACTTCTTGTCAAATTATTGACAACAAGGATCTCATCTTTTTTAAAAGCTTCTACACTTCAAAGCAAATCTTTAACAGAGTAAAAAGAAAACCAACCAACTGTGGAAAATTATAGGCAACTGTCTCTCAGAAAAAAAGCCTTCTCTCTAAAACACAGAATTTTTAAAAAATCAGGCCTTCTTAACTCAAAGATCCAATCCAAAAATGGGCATTTGAGATGAATATATACTTCTCAGAGAAAGAAACACAATTGTCAAATAAAGACATGAAAAAATGTTCAACATCATAGGTCACTTGATAAATGCAAACTAAAACAACACTAAGATTCCATCTCATCCTAGAAAGAAGTTGGTCAATAACAGATGATTGAGAGGCTGTGGAGAAAAAGGAACATTTATTCATTATTGGTGGGAGTGTAGACTGGTACAATCACTATGGAAAAACCTAGGCTTGGAGACCTCATTCAAGCCAGCTATTCCCCGTCCTAGGTATTTTTCCAGAAGGACTGAAAATCTTATACCACAGTGATATATGTGTGCTCATGTTTATAGCAGCATAATTTGTCATACCTAGATCGTGGAAATAACCCAGATGCCCATAAAATGAAGAATAGATAAAGAAGATGTGGTGTTTTTACACAATGGAGTATTATTCAAGTTTAAAATAGAATAAATTTGAGTTTTTTTGTTGGTAAATAGATGCAACTAGAGACCAAACTCTTAAGTGAAGTAAATCAGACTCGCATGTGGAAACATCGTATTGTCTCCTTAGTGTGAGAATCTGAAAGAAAAAAAAAATGGAGTTTGAAGGGTACAAAGGACACTGATAAAAGCAAATAAACATTGAAAATGAAGGAATTACTGAGTTGAGGAGAAGGACAGGAGAGCTTGTGGGTGAAAGAGATTTATCTATGTATGTAAAGCAGGATGGTTTGCACAACTATACTGTGCATCTCTGCTGATCTATGGAAAGGAGCAGATAATGCTTTAATTCGTCTTCCTTTTTCAATTGTTTCTAATTTTTGTCTTCTTAATTTCTTATATATTTCTTTTTAGTCTCCTTCCAATTACATACATATATGGTAATGTGAATAACTTTTTGGAAGACAACACTATGTATTACACCAAATACTCTGAAATTCATATTACTTTCTTAAGTGAAATTCTGTATCACTTGCAATTTTTTTCTGATTTAATTCTAATTTGTACTCTCTCTGAAAAATAAGAAAATTAAAGCAAGTACTTGGTCTTAACCATCCAGCAGAAAAGTGTAACCGTGATGTATAAAAAGCTATATTAATAAGGCTGAGATATAAAAGTTTTAGGTCAACAACTTGTGACAATTGCCAATTGTACTAGTAAGTCACTACTGTTATGGACTATTGGACTATATTGGATTATTTTGCTGAATTCAAGTACCTACAATATTGGACTGGCACCAAATATGAAAAGATGCTTTAAACACTTCTTCAAATACAGCTTCCCTAACAGCAGTGGAACACCCACCTCTAACAAAACAAACAAATATGGGGGCTATAAATACAGGATTGTTTCATAGTGAAAAAAATATATGATAGGATATATATACAGCTACTTTCTCTTAGTTCAATGAGAAAAAAGTTTGTACTAATGTTATTTCGACAAGATAACATGTTTACATCTTGTCCTCTGAATAGTACTACAAAGACAAAAATATGCAATGTGCTAATTATTCTAACTGTCCTACTAACCTGTTTTGAAACTGTTTCTTTGCTGTTTTATCTTTTTTTCTCATTAAAATGAATAAAAAATAAAAAAGAAAGATGACAACAGTTCAACTTTCACAAAAACATTTACTTGTTTGTGAAAGAAGTATGTAGTAAGTAGTGTTATATCAATTTAGAAATGTTAATGAAACAGTTTAAAATTTCTTCATTGTTTATTTACTATACATATCTACAGGTATTTGACTGGTACATATTTCAGAGAACAATTAAAAAAATGAAGACTGAAAAAAAAGTAAAAAAGTAAAAGTTGAAGCTTTGTAGCTAAAATAAATTGAACATACAAAATTATTTTGAAATGGCATGGTACTGAATTATCTTCATAAATGTGTTTAAATTTGAACCATAATTTTACAATGATTATAAATGAGAAGTAAAAAGTAGATATTATGATCTGGGCATGTAATTCAGTTTCAAATATAAACAATACCTCAGGTTTACACAAGAAACTAAAACCACTGGGAGAAAACTTTCAACTTAATATAAATTATTCAGATTAAACAACAAAAGAATATATGGTTGGATAAGCACAATGGTATTATCATGAAATCTCAATGAAGC
>NW_004524800.1:2409995-2419461 GCF_000260255.1 Octodon degus | reverse complement strand
AATAGAATCCATGTGATGTTCAAGCTTTGTGATTGATTTATTTCACTTTACAATATGTTCTTAAGTTGCATTCAGTAAATACATTTCTCAAATTTATCTTTCTTAATGGCAAAGTAGTATTCCAGTGTATATAAACACCTTATTTTCCTTATCCATTCATATATTGCTGGAAATTTCTGCTTTTTTCCAAGATCTTGCTTTTATAAGTTCTGTTGCTATAAGCAAGAGTATTGGGGCCAGGGAGATTGCTCAGTAGAAAAAGCACTTCCCTGGCAAGTGCAAAGGTCTGAGTTCAAACCCTGGTTGTGCTAAAACAAAAGTATGCCTATATCTTTGTAATGTGATAATTTTAATTATTCTGTGAAAATACCAAGAAGAACTATAACTGGGTCAAATGGGATTTATATTTCTAGGTTTTTAGAATCTCTACACTGATTTCTATGAAGATTTTTACTACTTTGCATTTCCACCAACAGTGTCAAAGTGTTTTTTCCCCCTACAATATTGTCAGCATTTGTGCTCTTTAGATTTTTTGATGATAGACATTCTTTCTGGGATAATACTGTAGTATCTCAGAGTAGTTTTCATTTCTATTTTTAAGGATCCTAAAAATATAGAGAAGGTTTTAATGGATGATTTTAACCACTTATCATTCTTCTGCAGAGAAATGTCTGTTCATTTGTGCAGCTCATCTTCCATTGTATCTTTTATTTTGGTGAGTTTTTTTTTTTTTTCTTGAGTTCCTTTTTCTCATTGTTAGTTCTTAGGCTGGGGAGATTGCTCAGTAGAATAACCACTTGCCTGGCAAGTGCAAGGTCCTGAGTTAAATCTCCAGTAACACAAAAAGAAAAGTAAACAATTTTCCCTTCCCATAAGATGTCTCTTTTAAATTTAATTTCGAAAAGTAAAAATAAAATCAAGAACAAAAATCATAAACAAAGACAGAAACAGGGTAACATACAACAATATATATGTCACAGATTTTCAAACCAAGAAAGGCTGATTTACAATGAGTGCTGTATTAACAATTCTTATTGTCAAATCTTGCTCAAATTAACAGATACAGTTATATAAGATTGGACATATGGTTGCATATTACTGCTTGCTTTGAAGAAACCTTAAATTTTTATTCTAGTCACTTTTTCTTCCTTTATTTAACTTTTAAAATTTTATTTTAGAGGTAGTATATTAGTAATTGATATGACATTATAAATGATATAAATTTAGAAGATGAAGATGACAGGTATTCAAGCATGGTTTTTGTATTACACATTGCTGTCTTCGATGTCATTGCTCAGATTGCTGATATCAGCATACAGAATTAGTCAAGATGAAAATTCTATACATTAACTGCTATTTTCAAAAACTGATGGAAAATTTTAGTACAATCACCTCAGCTATCCTTTGTATATGCTTACATGTTTTCCCCTGCCTTCTTTCCTATCTTTACTCCTTTTCTCTCATCTACATTGTTTAATCCTTAAATTTCATTTGTGTCGATTTTACTATATCTATTATAACTTTCAAATTTTATTTCTTCTTTCAGATTTTTACACTAGGAAGACAATATAATATTTACTTATGGGAGTCTAATTTATTTCACTTATGAGTACAGACTCTAGTTGTATCCAATTAAATATGAAGTCTTCAAACTGTGCTGCTATAAATATGGACCTGCATATGTCACTGTGCCATAATTTTTAATTCTCTAAGGACTATAGCAAGAAATGAAATATCTACAGCAATCAATGTCCAACCAACAGTGGAAAAGTGTTTCAGTATTTATTATTGGTTTATTTCTTGATAATAGCCATTTGTTTCTGGAGTAAAATGGAAGCTCAGCGCTCTTTTAATTTGCATCTCTTGAATGACCAATGATGTTGAAATTCTTTTCATATATTTGCCATTTATATTTCTTCATTTGAGATGTGTTTACTTATTTCAGATGGCCATTTTGAAAATAGGTGTTTAAATTCAGAGAGTTTGCCTTTCTCGAGTTGTTTATATATTCTAGTTATTAGTTCTTTGAGGAAAAGCTGAAAAATGTTTCTCCCATTTTGTGGGTTGTCTCTTTGCTCTATAAACAAATTATTTTAATGTGTAAAAGTTTTTTTTAATATGATAAAATCCCTGTGGCTGATTTTTTGGTAATATTTGCCATGCAATTGGATTTATGTTCATAATGTCTTTGCCTATACTGATGTGTTCAAGTGTTCCAACTGTTCTCTATTCCAGAAGATTTAGCATATCTGTTTTAATATTTAGATATTTGATATATTTTCTTTTAGATTAATGCATGCTGAGAGATATGTATCTAGTTTAGTCCTGAACCTATGAAAAGCCACTTTTTCCAGCACTGTTTATTAGAGAGGCCATCTTTCTATCAGTGAAGTTATTTCACTCCTCTGTCAAAGGTAAGGTGACAATGTGTTTTGCATTATTCCTACATCTTCTAGCTTGCTCTATTGATTCTTATGTCTGTTTTTTTCCAGAACCATGCTGTTTTTTTTTGTCACAGTAAGTTTAAAATAAAATTTCATGTGAAGAATTTTAATGTCTCCTTCCTTGTCTTTCTTTGTTGCTCAGAATTGTTCTGCAGTTCTAGGTCCCTTCTGTTTCCAAATAAATTTGAAGCTTATTTTCTCTAATTTTGTGAGGTATTCTACTGATATTTGGTCAGGATTGCATTTAGATCTATATAACAATTATGTGGGTATGGTCATTTTCACTATATGAAACAATGAAATTACTCCTTAATCTCTTCAGTAAAATTCCAAAAGAAGAAATACTTCAACAATCATTAAAAGAAGCAAGTACTATCTGCAAAACAAAACCATTAAAAGTTCAAAATAAATAGTGTACTACAGGCCAACCCTCCTAATAAACATAGACAAAAATTCTAAATAAAATTCTGCCAAAAATGCAGCAAACCTTCAAAAATGTTATATACCATAACCAGATGCAATTCATCGCAGGGATGCAGTGATGTTTCAACATACACAAATTAATAAGTGTAATGCAGCATATTGATAGTTCCAAAGATGAAGGCCAAGGAGACAGCTCACTAGAATAAGAGCTTGCTTGACAAAGGCAAATTCCTGAGTTAAACCCCTGGTACCACACAAAAACAAAAGGAAAAACAAACCATAGCAACAAGAACAACAACAATAGTTCCAAAGATGAAAATTACATGATCATCTCATAAAAACCCTTTAGAAAATTGGAATAGATGGTCTTCAGTTCAATTTGATGAAAGCCATCTATGACAATCTGACAACCAACACTATACTAAATGGTCAAGAAGAAAACCCCAATAAAATCCTTTCCACTCTAAAATTAAGCATAAGGAAAGGATGTCCACTATTGCCACTCCTTGTCAATATTGTTATTGAAAACTTAGAGCAATTAGAGGAGAAAAAATTGTGAAAGGAGTAAATATAGGAGAGGAAAAATCACATTATCATTGTTTATAGATGACTTGATACTTTAATGGAACACCCACAAATTCCACCAAAAAACTTCTAGAATTATTATCCCAACTCAGTTGTGTATTTGGACACAAAGTCAACACTGATATCTCAATAGAATACCTATACACAGACAACAAATTTGGGCTTGGGGAAATAGCACTGCAGCATAAGTGCCTAGCAAGTTGCAACTCTGAGTTCGATTCCCAGTCCAAATTAAAAGCAGAAAAAATTATTGAGAAAGAATTTAGTAAAATTTAATCTTACATAATGGTATCAAAAAGGTAAAATACTTAGGAATAAATCTAACAAAGGAGGTAAATACCTTTACACCAAAAACTAAGCACTCTGAAAAGGGAGATTGAAGAGAATCTCAGAGAAGAGGCATATCCATTACTCTTTGGTAGGAAGAACCAACTTAGTCAGGAAGTAATGCTTTAAAGAAGCAAGAAAGAAATGATTTATTAAAAGCAACTTTGTCAACAAGGTAAACAGCCCATTCCTTCTAGTGAAAAAATGGAAGCTGATAGCAAGGCAGTTGTCTGAATTGTTTAAAAGGCTGAGAACAGGGGCTGGGGAGATGACTCAGTAGGATAAGCGCTTGACTGGCAAACGCAAGGATCTGAGTTCAATCCCTGTTTCCACCAAAAATAAATAAATAAATAAATAAATAAATAAATAAATAAATAAATGGCTGAAAACACATGTATACCAGTCAATCTGAAAGACATAATAAAAAAAGAGAGAAGACACCCCTATATAAGTACATACTAGGGAGTTTGTTATCAGTGGTTATTTCTATCAGAAATTATAAACCTTTGAAGTTCAGAAGATATGTATCTAAATGAAGTTATTTGAAGATATATGAAAAGCTAAATATCTCCAGGAATTTTAATTTCATCAATAATTATAAATTCTAGTGTAATCATAATTTTGATTTGAAACAATAAGTTTTGTTTCTCTGTCAGTTAAAAAATGTTTGAAGATAATGATACATATGTGTTGTTGGGAGCACAATGTATAAATGTTTAATATTTGAACAACATAAAGAGAATGATATATCTATAGGAGAGTAGAAATTTTATAAGTCACAAGGGGCAAGCTAATATCATTTTATATAGGAGTATTGCAAATTCAAGAATGAATTAATAATCTCCATGGCAACCACAAAGAAAATATCTAAAATAGGTACAAAAGGGAGTAGAAAAATATTCACAACAATGCACGCAAAAGCATAAGAAAAAACATGAAGAGAGTGAGGTATAAAATATGCTATAAAGCACAAGAAAATAAATGTCAAATTTCAGAAATACATTTTTTAAAAAAGTTTTTAATCATTTATTTATTTGTTTATCTATTTAGTTCAGGGTCTCATTACGTAGCTCAGACTCATTGTGATCATCCTGTCTCAGCCTCTCCAGCATTGAAATTACAGGCATGTGCCACCATGCCCATTTTCAGTGGCCAACACAGCGCCCCAGCACTTGTACAGCATGTGGTGCATCAAACCTGGGCTTGCCAGGGCTTGCACTTACTAGGCAGATGCTTAGACTGCTGAGTTATCTCACGGGCCTCTCAAAAATATTCTTGACAAAATAATTTATTGTAAATGGATTAAACACACAAAATTGCAGAGATTCATAGAATGGATGAAAATAAAAAAGTGATAAGCTATTTGAAAGATAAAATAATAACATGCAAAAAATTCAATTAATATCTACAGATAAAAATAGTTTGAAAATGGAAGCATGGTGTATTAGACACAATGATTGTGGTCCTCCAAAATTCCAATGTTGCAATCCAATACCCAAGGTGACAGCATTTGAAAAAAGAGTGTCTGGGAGATGATTGGGGTATGAAATTGGGTTCCCCATAATTTTCTTAATAAACTAGAGCCCAGATACTTATCATGCTTCTCTTCTTCTATGAAGTTACACAAATAAAACAACTATCTGTGAAGCAAGAATCATGTATAACCACACATCTAATGGGTTGGTACCTTGATCTTGGTATTAGCCTTCAAAACGATGAGAAATAAATTTTGTTGTTTATACATTATACAGTCCATGGTAGCTTGTTAAATTTCTGAAATGGACAAAAATATCTTAATAAATTCAAATACTTAGGATTATTCAAAGTCTTTTTCCTCCAATTAAAATGAAATATATGTAGGAATCAGTAAATGACAGAAAACTGAAAATTTTCCAACATGTAAAACTAACAACTTACTCTTAAACAATCAAGGATGGATAAAACATAAGAGAAATTCAAAAGTGAAGAAAAGGTACAATTAAAATACAGCATACCAATATGTGTGGGATGCAGGAAAGGTATTTTCAGAAGAAAGTTTAGAGCACTTTGATACCTACATTAAAAAGGAATAAAGACTAAATCAGTAAAATACCTGTTCCATGTTATGTCTAAGTTGTTTGATATTCAGATGGTGAGGTTAAGCTCAACTGCCTATGTTATAGGGTAATAGTATCATTAAACTTCTCTTCTGTAGATGTAACAACTTAAGTTTGCACATGAAAAATTACTAAAAAGCAGGGGTGCAAGGACAGCCAACATTTTGGCCCTAGATATTCAAGGTCAGTGAGGATGCGGGACATAAGAGAACCTGTACTGTACCATCTTGTAACTCAGTGGTATCCCAAATTTTCTGATCAAGGAGATAATGGGGACACAGAAGAAAGAGATTGACAATATAGAGTGTGCCTAAAGAGAGTCACATGGAGAGAAAACATTCTCTCAGGCTTTCACAGAGAGAAAATTGATCAAGCAATGGCTGTAACTCATCCACCTGGCTGACACTGACAAATGATCAACAAACTTCTCTACAGGTTTTCAGGATAAATCCTGAGGGAATTTGACTGACCTTGTGAGATGCAAAAGTTTCATTTCTTGTTATAGATGTCTTGCTTCACCTTGGTCTTAACCATCCAGCAGAAAAGTATAAAAATGAAGTATAAAAATAAAGCCATATTAATATGCTGAGCTGTAAAAGGATCAAGTCAACAACTTCTGACACTTCCAGTTCTGTAGATAACCCCTTACAATTACAGACTGCTGGAATATATTGGATTATTTTGCTGAATTTAGGCATCTACAATATTTAAATGGCAATGAAATGCCCTTCTCTGACAAACCTAACAAAAAAAGGGGATAGAAATGAAGGACCGTTTTTTATCTCTATATACAAAATAGTTAATATATCTATACAGCTGCTTTCTCTTAATTCAATGAGAAGAAAATTTTTAGTAATAGTGTTTGGACAGGGTAGCTTGTATTCATTTTTTACTATGAATAACTACTATGAAGACAATAATATACGATGCATTAATTATTGTAACTGTCCCACTAACCTGTTTTGAAACTGTCTCAATGCTATTTGTTTCTCAATAAAATTTATTAAAAAAATCAGTACTCCAACTTTACAGTTTAAGGAACTAAAAAGCGGGAGAAAAATAAAAGAATGTTTAGCGGAGAAAAAAAGATAATAAGGATTAGAATGAAAATAATTGGGGCCGGGGAGATAGCTCAATAGAATAAGTGCTTGAGTCTTGAGTTCAATGCCTGGTTCCGCAAAATATAGACTAGAAATCAAAAGTCAGTGAAACCAGAAGTTGCTTTTTCACATATATCCATATATTTGTCAAAGGTTTTTCAAAATTACCTAGAAACAAAAACATTGTTATTACAAAAATTAAGTAGATGTGAAAACTTTACAAGTCTTACAAAGTAAAATTACAAGATGATCCTATGCACATCCTATAAATCAACAAACTATGTAATTTAGATAAAATGCACAGTCTTATAAACCCATTGCCAAGCTGATGGAAACAAATAAAAACTTAAATAAAGCTATAGAAATAAAATATTAAAGAATTATATCTTAAAACATTACAGCAAGAACAATAAAATTACACCTGTGAATTTTTTCAACAGAATAGAAGACATAGAAATAAATTGAACCAATAATACAAAGATTTTTATCCTGACGTCTACAAAACAGTCACGCTGGCCTTTAGCAACCATGTATGCTAACAGAGAGCCTGCTAATCATCCAGTTGCCTATACACATATACACACATGGAAAAAGAAACATCTGACTTGCAAAAGAAGTTTATGCACAGTCCAGTCTGTCTCAACAGGATCCTGATATTGTCCCTCTCTGTGAACCCACTACATAGCTTGCTTTTCTGTGGAACATATGCATGACCAAGTTCACCTAGATATTAGTACAGAGGATGGCCTTATTCTTCTGGTCAATTTCCCACAAAGTCAGATGGCCCACAGATCTTTTCCCACAATTCATGCTACAAAGTGGCGATACCCCCCAGCAAGTGCTGACAGAAGTCACATTCACTGAATATATAGATTGGTTTAAGTAGAATGATAGTTTTAAAATATTGAATACTCCAATCTATGAGAATGATTCATCTTTTTTCTTTTTAAACATTAATATTTATTAGTATGTTTGTACTACATAATTATATACATTTTTTAAAAATTGGTATATATATGTAGCATGTCTATGTACTTTTTCCTATGTGCCTACACACCCTTTAATTTTGCTAACATCAAAATTATTTATAAGGTTCTTACAAAGTTAATTATCACATATAAATGTTTGACAACCAGACTAAAAGGCAAAATAGATATAAAGATGAAAATAATTATACTAAATCAAGGTATAGTTTTACATACATTGACCATGATGGATTACACTGTTTCTCTCTCTTCTGTCTTTTATTTCACATTTTATTAATTACTTCAGTTTTTATATAAAAGAAGCCATGCAATATTTAAGTTTCTGTGTATAATTTATTTCCATTAACATTATCATGCAAAGTTGCATCAATTGTTCTGCAAATGATTAAAATTTTTCTTTATGACAGAGTAGTACTCCATTGTGTATAAATACCAGATTTTCTTATCTATTAGTTGCTGATGGACATATAGGATATTTCTAAGATTTAGTTATTACAAATGGTGCTGCTAGAATCATGGGTATGCATAAATTATCATGACATGTCTTTTGGGAAGATATGTAAAAAGAGAAAAGTTTAGTCAAATGGGATTGCTATTTTTAGTTTTTAAAGACTCTCCATACTGATTTCCATAGCGATTGAAGCAGTTTACATTTTCAATAATGGAGGAAGATTCCTTTTTCCTCACAGCATGCCAAAATTTGTTATTGGTTGATTTCTTGATGATAGCCATTCTTCCAGGAATGACATTAAAAGTCAGTGTCATTTTAATTTGCATTTCTTGAATGGCTAGCAAATTGAGCATAATTTCACATACAGTATTCATTAGGTGTATTTTTTGTCTGAGAAATGTCTAATAATTTCACTTGCCCATTTTTTAAATGAGTCTTGAAATATGGGAGATATAAAACTTTTTGAATTCTTTCTCTGTTATTCCCCACAATTTTATTCAGAAACAAAGAGCAATAAGACACTTTCAAACAAAATTGATAGAAAAGTTTCAATAATTAACAAATTGCATACATTCTTCCTAGTGATTAATTGCTGTTCAAGATGCAGACATGATATCCTATTTACTAACACTATTAGAACAAATCCCTCTATTCATTAAGAGAATGTAACTATATATCTATCCTAACCATTGGAATACTCATACAAAAAGGACATTCATTTGTATCCCCTTTTTTTGTCTAGTTGCATTTTTTGAATGTTATAGGGGTGTTAAGTCAGCAAAATATTCTAAAGAGTCCAATAGTCCATAATAATATTGAGTCTTCCACTACACAGGCAATGTCAGAAATTGTTGACCTGAATCACTTACAGCTCAACATAACAGCATGGCTTTACTTCTTATATTTCACTTTTATACTTTTCTGCTCAATGGTTAAGACCAAGATAAAGCAAGAAATATGCAACAAGAGTTGTAGCTTTTGGATCAGATAAGGTCAGTGAAATCCCCTCAGGATTTATCCTGAGATCCTGTTCCTCAGAGTGTAGATCCTTTGT
>NW_004524800.1:2408321-2409390 GCF_000260255.1 Octodon degus | reverse complement strand
CTAGTTGTGGATTGGTAGTGGAGGTCCAGGACCACAGGAAGATATCGAGGCAAGCGGGGATTGGTGCTGCAGCACTTCTTGCCCAAATTAGGGAAAATGTAACAGGAGCGTTCTATCGCCCCCAAAATACCCCCCTTTTTATTAAATACATCAAGCGGAAATTGACAGTGCCCTGCTGGGACAATGCCTGGCTTGGGTCAAGGACTCCTTCACATGAGATCAACCAGACCTTACCCGTCTTGGGATTGCAGGGCAGCAGTAGGCCCTGTTCCTGTCTTAGGCGGTTGGCGGTACTGTATGTGGGTCCTAGTTGCCCGTCATTGACTACTTGTCCATCTCACCAGGGGGCCTACATCAGATTAGGCCACATTATGATAGGGTCCATTTGGGGGAACCCTCTCATGATACTCTTGTTGATCTGCCATTTCCAGCTGATGATAATGTATTTGGATGGACTTTGCAGCAAAGGCATCTAAACATGAGTTGATGAATGCTGTAAGCTTTTGAAAAATACAAGGTCTTATCATGAGCAAGAGTAGGAGAGAGAAGAGGGGTCCCAACAGGGGCACAAGGTAGGTGAACATTCCTCCCCATAGCGAGGAGAAGGGGTCATCCACAAGCTGTTGTCTCTGCTTGAGTAGTTGATCCTATAGCTCTCAGATTTTGTCTCGAACTATGCCTGATTTATTAACATAAAAAAACACATTTCCTGTAAAGCAAGACATATTTCCCCATGCTCTGCTGTCAGAAGGTCCAAGCCTCTCCTATTTTGCAAGACCACTTCTACTAGTGAATCTATCTGGTGATGGATATCTTGGATAGTACCAGATAATGCTCAAACATCATCAATCAGCTGGTTAGATAATTTAGTATAAGAATGTACTGCTACCCTAAACCCTGCTGAACCTGTCCCCATGGCTGCTGTGATTTCCAGCCCCACTAGTAAGGGGATGAATTAGACTGTCCTCTTTTTGTGGCCTTGGAAGCAGGCCTGGGCATTCTGCTGTTATGGCTTTCTAATAGTGAGGCTTTAGGTTTTGGGAATGTATGTCTCTTGCAAGAATTCAAA
>NW_004524800.1:2405373-2406929 GCF_000260255.1 Octodon degus | reverse complement strand
TATAATCAAAGCATGAACATTTGAGCTAACAGGTACATTTATAAACCTTTTTGAGACCTAGAAATCATAACTTACTAGCTCTTAGATCCCTTTATTTATGGAGTCTGACAGTTTGTTATAAATCTCTCTAACTATACTTATAATTATCTCATCTGTTAATCATCTGGATCTTCCTTTATTCTGGCATCTTGCTACTCTTAAGCTGCTCTTCCTTCCTTTCCTCTTAACATACCTGTTTTTTAAATTTTTTTTTATTTTATTTTTTTTAACCAGTAAGTGTCAAAGGTGTCTACAGCCAATCTCTCCACTGGCTTTAGTAATCACTATAGATTTATTTTATCTTTTTTTTCCCTTTATTTCTCCTTTTGGGTTGAGCCTCACACAGGGAACATACTCCAATTCATTTGACTGGGGGCCATCACTTCCAAAACCGGAAATGCCATTTTGGGTGGGGGCTTATCATGTTCAGGCGCCATTTTAGGCAAGGGCTCACTGGACCCCAGGACCATTTTAGGGGTGCCACGTGTCTGATAAGCCTGTAAAGATTGTAAATGTAATGTAAGCTTCTCAAACAGTTGATTTTCCAGGTCCAAAAGCCCATTGAAAGATTTAGGAGCAAATTTGGACAGTTCATTAATATCAGGAGGTGGTTTTGTAGCAACTGGTGCTGCAACGGGGTCAGAACGGTTTTTGGAAGCCTCTTTGGCTAAGTCTTCCCAATTGACCTCTTGTAAAGTAGTAAGGTCAGGATACAAAGATTTATATGGGTCAGGAGAGGAGCCTTGGGCGGAGGAGGCGGCAAAAGCTCAGAAGGGGGAGGCGGCAGCTGCTCATTACGGGAAGGTGGAAGCTGCTTGTTATCTTGGGGTTTAGTTAACACTTCATTTGCCTCCTCACCGTGGAGAGAGGAGACATCTGAACTAGCCTGGAAGGGGCCGGAGTGGGCCTATTGGAGTTACGCAGGACAGCTTTTCCGTGGATAATCATTTCTCTGACCAAAGGGTCTCTATATCTCTGCGTAAGAATCTCATCAATTAAACCCCAGTATGAAAATGCTGTGATTGGGACTTTTTCAAGGCCAAAAACTCTATAATAATCTTGTAATGCATCACCCACTCATTTTTATCTTTTAGAACTGATTGTGCCCTCCAATGGGAACCATGGGCAAACCTCATGAATAAACTTAAAATACTGTAATAATTCCTTTTCTTTTACCTTAATCCCTCGTGTCTTGAGTGCCTTACTGAAGCTTTCTAAAACAGTCCATGCTTGCTTAATGCTTGACCCATGCCGGAAAAGGGGAAGGGGGTTGCCGTTCACTCACCGTGGCTCGAGCGGCGCGGCAGGCACTCCCGCGGCGTTGGCCTCGGAATTTACTTTCACTATCTGCTTTGTACCCGGGCTCTCAAACAGCTCCCTCATTAAATCCTCCATGCCAGGCATCCACGTGGGGTGCCACTTGACTCGGCCCGCGAGTCGAGACGTGGGTAATGACCTGGAGGAGGAATGGGGATGAAAAAGACAGGGCAAGAGACACGAGAGACGGAGACAAGACA
>NW_004524800.1:2387631-2404698 GCF_000260255.1 Octodon degus | reverse complement strand
GCATCTTGTACAGCAATTAACCACTAGGAAGAATGTATGCAATGTGTTAATTATTGAAACTGTCCTACCAATTTGGTTTGAAACTTTCTCATCGCTATTTGTTTGTTAATAAAATTATGGGAAAAAATAAAAATAAAAATAAAGATTCAGCTATCACAAATTTTGCTGCTTTAAACATAGGCACACATATATCAATATGATATGATGTTTTCAGATCCTCTGGGAAAATTCCCAGTAGAGGAAAAGCTGCTTTAAATGGGATTCCAAGTCAAAGTTTTCTCAGGAGACTCTACACTGATTTCCATAATAGTTACACTAGTCTATATTCCCACCAACAGTGGAGATGTGTTCCTTTTTCCACACAGCCTCTGCAACATTTTTTGTTGGTTGATTTTTTTATGATAGGCATTCTTCCTGTGGTGAGATGATATCTCATTGTTTGTTTTAATTTGCATTTCCCGGATGACTAGTGTTGTGGAACATTTTTTCATATATTTATTAACCTCTTTAATTTCATGCTCTGTGAAGTGTGTGTTCATCTCCGATTCACATTTCTGGTCTGGGTCTTTAAAGTTTGGGGCCATAGTGTTTTTTAGTTCTTTACAAATTCCATACAGCAGACCTTTTTCTCAGTAATAATTTGTCATTATTTTTTCCAAATTTGTAGGTTGTCTTTTCACTTTGTAATTTATCTTGTCTTGAAAAAACTTCTCAGTAAGAGCAGGTCCCAGTTGTTAATTCTTGCAAGTGTTTTCCGTGCGGTTTGATTTTTCTTCATGTAATTTTTGCCTAACAATGTGTCTTCAAGAATTCCTTCTACTTTCTCTTCCAGGAGATTGACTGTCTCTGTTTTAATGTTTGGATCTTTAATCCGTTTTGACTTTAGCTTAGTGCATGGTGATAGACCTGGTCCAAGTTTTAGTTTTCAGCATGTGGAGAGCCAGTTTTTCTAGCACCATTTGTTAAAGAGGCTATCTTTCTTCCAGAGAGTATGTTTGGCCACTTTGGCAAAGATAAGGTGGCTGTGTGTGTTCATACGGAATTCAGCATCTTCTAATCTATTCCATTGATCCTCAGGTCTATTTTGTTGCCAGTACCATGCTGATCTTATCACAGTAGCCTTGTAGTATAATTTCAAGTCAGGAATTTAATGCTTCCTGCCTTGTCTCTATTGCTCAGGGTTGCCTTTACTATTCTACGTATTTTCTGGTTCCAAATAAATATTCGGAATGATTTCTGTAGCTCTGTGATGTATGTTGGTGGTAATTTGACAGGGATTGCATTAAATCTGCACAGAAATTTTGGGACTATGGCAGTCTTTACAATGTAGGTTCTTCCTATCCAGGAGCATGGAATGTCTTTCCGATTTCTGAAATCATCTATGATCTCTATTTTTAGAGTACTGTTATTTTTCTTGAAAAGATCTTTGACTTCTTTAGTTAGATGAACTCCAAGGTATTTCATTTTCCTCGGTGCTATTGTAAAAAAGTATTATTTCTCTAATTTCCCTCTCAGTGTGCTTGTTATCTGTGTAGAGGAATGCTATTCAGTTTTCAGTATTGACTTTGTAACCTGCTATGCTACTGAATTTCTGTATTAATTCTAGTAGGTTCTTGGTGGAGTTTTTTGGGTCTTCCAAGTAAAGTATGTCATCTGCAAATAAAGATAATTTAACTTCTTCTTTGCTGATTCTTATTCCTTTTATTTCTTTTTCTTGTCTAATAGCTGTAGCTAATGATTCTAGAACTATATTGAATAGGAGTGGTGATAGAGAACATCCTTGTCTTGTACAAGATCTAAGAGCAAAGGCTTTCAGTTTTTCCCCATTTAGGATTACGTTAACTGTTGGGCTTTCATAAATGCCTTTTGCCTGATTGAAGTAGAGGCCATCTATGCCAATTTTTTGTAGGACTTGAACATGAACGAGTGTTGGACATTGTCAAAGCCTTTTCTGCCTCAATTGAGGTGATCATGTGGATTTTAGCTTTTGCTCTATTGATATAGTCTACTACATTTATAGATTTTCAAATATTGAACCATCCTTGCTTCCCTGGGATGAATCCTAACTGGTCATGGTGTATGATCTTCTTCATGATTTGCTGTATTCTATTTGGTAGTATTTTATTGAGGATTTTGGAATTAATGTTCATGAAGGAGATCTCCTTGTAGTTCTCTTTCTTAGTTGCAACTTTCCCTGGTTTTGGTATCAGTATAATACTTGCCTCCAAGAATGATTTTGGGAGGATTGCTTCCTTTTTCATTTCATTGAAGAGTTTGAGGAGTATAGGGAAGACATCTTCTGTAAATGTCTTGTAGAATCGGGTGTGAATCCATCTGGACCTGGACCTTTCTTTGTCGGTAGGTTTTTTATTACATCTCGTATTTCATTGGCTGTGATTGGGCTATTGACAGTGGTGTTATCTTTTCGATTCACTTGTGGCTATTTGTACCTTTCTAGGAATCTGTCCATTCTTTCTGTGTCTTCTATTCTGTGAGAGTAAAGATTCTCGAAGTATTTATAATCTTCTGAATTTCCACTAGATTTGTGGTAATTACACAGTTTTCATTCCTTATTACTTGTATTTGAATTTTTCTTTTTTATGAGGTTAACTAGGGGCTTATAGGTTTTATTTAATCTTTAAAAAAACCAGCTTTTTGCTTTGTTAATTCTTTGAATTGTTTTCTTCTTCTCAATTTAATTAATTTCTGCTGCAATCTTTATAATTTCCTCCCGTCTTTGGGCTCTGAGATTGGTTTGCTCTTCCTTTCCTAAATGATGAAGGTGCAGCGTTAGGGTTTTTATTTGTTCCCTTTCTGTTTTCCTAATGTGTGAGTTCACAGCTATGAATTTGCCTCTGAGAACTTCTTTAATCGTATCCCATACATTCCAGTAAATTGTTCTTGAATTTTCATTGAATTGTAGATATTTTTGAATTTGTTGTTTAATTTCATCTGTGCCCCATTGGTTGTTAAGTAGGGTGTTGTTCATTTCCATGTATTTAGAGTATTTTTTGTTTCTTTTGTCATTTTTTTCCAGTTTCATTGCACTGTTGTCAGATAGTATGTGTGGGATAATTTATGTTGTCATGCATATACTGAAGCATGACCTATTGACCAGTATGTGCTAGACTTTAGCAAATGACGAACGTGGAGCTGAGAAAAATGTGTATTCAGCTCTGTTTGAGTGGAACACTCTGTATATGTCCACAGAATTCATTTGTTTCAAGGTCTGGTTCAGTTCTGTTACGTTTTTGCTAAGTTTTTGTCTGGTTGTCCTATCTTTTGGAGATATGAGTGCGTTTAAGTCTCTTGTTAAGATTGTGGTATTGGATATTAGATTTTTAAGTCCATTAAGATTTTCTTTATGTAGTTGGGTGCTCCTGTGTTTGGTGCATAAATATTTATGAGTGTTACCTCTTCCTCTTGAATTTTTCTGCTAACCAGTATATAGTGACCTTCTTTATTTCGCTTGCTCATTCTTGGCTTGAAGTTGAGACTGTCTGTGAATAGGATTCCTACCCTTGCTTTTTTCTGAGGTCCTGGGGCATGAAATACTGTATTCCATCCTTTGACTTTCAGCCTATGAATGTCTTTATGAGTTAAATGTGTTTCTTGTATACAGCATATTGTTGGATTTTGTTTCCTAATCCACTGTGCCAGTCTATTTCTCTTAATTGGTGAATTGAGTCCATTTCCGTTGATGGTTAGAATTGAGAGATATTGGCTTATGATTGACATGCTATTTACCTGTTGTCACTTTCTCCTTTTTCTCTTTTTTTTCCTTACCCTATTTAGTTGGCTGCTTCTGATCTCATTCATGGAATTCTTATCATTTTAGTCCCTCTCTAGACCATCTTTCAGTAGCGTGTGTAGGGTTTGCTTTGTAATCATGAAATTCTTCAGCCGTTTTTTGTCATGAAGGTATTTCACTTCTCCATTAAACTTGAAAGAGAATTTTGCAGGATATAATAGTCTGGACTGGAATTTGTTTTCATAGAGTACCAGAAGTACTCTGCTCCATGCTTTTCTTGCCTTCATGGTTTGTGAAGAGAAGTCGGCCATAACTCTGATGGGTTTTCCATTGAATATTATTTGCTTCTTTTCTCTACTGGCTTTCAGTATATTTTTCTTGTGCTGAATTTCTAGGATTTTGACTATTATATATCTCAGTGTGTTTTTAATTGGGTTGAGGTTACTTGGCATTCTGCATACTTCAGTTCCCTGAATGTCAGTTTGTTTCCTTATATTTAGGAAATATTCTGCTATTATTTCTGCCCATATTTTAAAAATGTCATTTGTATTGACTCCTTCTTTCCCATTGATGCTAATTAGTCTCACATTGTTGATCTTTGCATCATCTTTCAGGTGATGGATTACTCTTTCCTGCATCCTAATTTTTGAAGAGATCCTTTCTTACCTTTTAAATAGCTTCACCAGCATCTTCAAGATCTGAAACTCTGTCTCCACTTTCACTGAAACGGTTTTGCAAGCTTGTGATTGAGATTTTATGATTTTTCATGCGATCTATTTCTTTCCTGCATTTCTCGTTCAAGGAATCCTTCATTTTTCTAATCTCCTGTATTTTTTATCTATGTCTTCTTTAGAAGCAGTTATAAATTCTTTTAGTTCAGTGTTTTTCTCAGATTGGGTTTCCTCCCTACATTTCTGTAGTTGCTTCTTTACTTCAGATGCTATGAGTTTCAACAATTCTTTTTTCAGAAAATTCTTCTCTGAGTTACTCTATAACTTTCTGCTGCTGCTTATTTACAATCGACGCTATTAATTCATACATTTGAGTTCAGCTAGTAGAAAAGAATTCTGCTCTGAGTTCTTCTATGTCTTTCTCCCATTGCTTATTTACTATTGATGCTATTAATTCATACATTTGAAGTGAGCTCATGTCCACTGCACTAGTTCTGTTGGGCATTGGGTTTCCTCCATATGTGTCTGCATTTGTTCTTTAATGCAGACTTTATTAATTTAGGGATTTCTTTTTTCATTTCCAATCTGAGTTCCTCTACACTTTTCTGCAGCTGTTTCTTTATTTCAGAAGCCATTGATTCATTGGTTTCAGCTGTATGGTTTCCAGTTTCTTCTGTGTTAGTGTCCTCTGCAGTTGTTATGGGTGGGCTTGGGTTCTGAGATTACATTTTGCTCCTTCTCATTGGCATTTTGTGTAGCACTGTCTTCTGACCTTTGTTGTAGGACTTTTGTGCAGTTATAACTTTAGCACCTACTGAAGTTCAGGTGCAGATCTCCAAAGTTTGGATCTATCCAGCTGTGCTTGGCTTGGGTCTGGCTGTTGTGCTCAGCTCCTTCCTGCTGCTGCCCTTGCGAGTGAACCTTTTGTGCCCCTGTTGCAAGATGTTCTGCTCCTGGACTATCTGCTTGGTTCTGTCCCCTACTCTCTCTGCAGGAATTGCCGCTGCAGCGTGTCACCTCAGACCTGTATGCCAGGCCTGATCTGAGTCTGGAGGGGCAAGGTTGAGTAGGGGGTAGAGGCAGCTCTCCTACACACTCACCAGGCCTGGGCTAGGACTGGATCTGGGGGTCACCAAAAATGCAGCAGATATTCTCACTCTGTGGGCAGGTTGGGGGATGCTGCTTAGTGTTGGCCGGGGTGCCAAGGGCGTGGAAGAGGATCTCATGCACGCTGCACCTGGCCTGGTACTGGCAGGTTCCACAGGTGCAGGGTATCTGGAAGGTCTCCCACACACTCAATAGGCCTGTGCTAGGACTGGATCTGGGGTTTTCTGGAAATTGGCAGAAATTCCTACTTGTTGGGCGGGTTGTGAGCGGTGCTGCGGAGTGGTGGTGTGGTCCCAGCGGAGTGGAAGTGTGTCGCACCCACGCTGTGCCTTGGCTGGGACCTGCAGGTCCCATGAGCACAGGATAGCCGGAACCTCTCTCACACTCATGGGACCTGAGCTAGGACTGGATCTGGGGGTCCCTAGAACACATGAGAAATTCTCCCATAGTAGGCTGGCTGGGTGGGTGCTGCGGAGTGTTGGGGGTTGTCCCCAATGGTGTGGAAGAGGGTCTCACCCATGCTGCACCTGGGCTGGGACCTGTAAGTCCCACCAGCGCAGGGTATCTGGAAGCTCTCCCACACACTCACTGGGCCTGGGCTAGGACTGGATCTTCTTTCTTTCTAATTAATTTATTAATTTATTTATTTGTGGAACTGGTGATTGAACTCAGGCCCTTGAGCTTGCCAGGGAAGCACTTATTCTACTGAGTAATCTCCTCAGCCCTTATATTTTAGATATTAATTCTTTGTCTAAAGAGTCTCTGGCAAAATTTTTCCCAATTTGTAAACAACCTAAAGATATTTCTTTTTTTATGTATTTAGTACAGAGTTTACAGGGCCTTGCTGCATAGATCACTCATAGTAATCAACCTGTTTTCAGCCTCTCAAACACTGGGATTACAGGCATGTGCCACCACACCCAGTCTCTATCGCTGTCTCAGTGTGTCCCGGGGACTGGACTGGCACGATACTCTGGGAATCGAACTCCAGTCCCTGCATCTTCCTATAGTGCTTTAGTCCAGTGAACTAACTGACCAGCCCTCTAAAGATATTCCTAATATTTCTTTTTATCTTGAATGATTTGGATTGTTTTTATACACTTGCATTCACAATTCTTTCATAAATATTAGGTGAAGAGTAAACTTTATGAGTAGTCTACTATCTGAAAACAGCTTTATTTCTTATGATTGATATATGCTGCAATAAGATTTAAGTGAAACTGTTGGATGCATGATGTAATATCAGATGGATTGCTCTTTTACTCATAAGAGGACCATGTAATACTCTTACAGTTATTTCTTTGTGGTGGAACATGTTTTTGTCCTAAAAAGTTTTTGATGAAGAAAGAAAGAGGAGCATGAAGGGGTGAGCAGAGAAAACATGTCAGGTACATGTACAAAACCTTCACAATGGATGAAAATATTATGTTCTGCAAACAGGTATTAAAAATAAATAAACAAATGAAAGAATGAATAAATATTTTATATACAGAGAAAACAAAACACAAGGCAGTATAATGTTTTACTTATACTTAATCTGTTGTAATTTCAGATTAACATCATTAGTTGTGTTTACATTTTTATGTATCTTACACAGAACTCATTGTACTTTTTCAAATTGAAGGCCTGACTTTCTTTGGGTCTGGAAGAATTTCCTGAATTATTTCTTTACCTCTTTCATTTTCTTGTTAGGCTTGTAGTGTCAGAACTTGGGAAGCTGAGGGAGGAAGACCCCTGAGCCCAGGGACTTGATATCAGCCCGAATGAGATAGTTAAATATAGATAGATAGATAGATAGATAGATAGATAGATAGATAGATGATAGACAGACCCAAAGATAGACAGACAGAGAATATAATAGAATAGTATGTTAGAATAGAATTAAAATTTTCTATTTCATAATTTTGTGATATATCTATCATATTTTAGTCCTATTGACAACATTCTAAGTATTTCTTGTCACTGCTGTAGTTAGAATATATTTAAATCTTGTTTTCATTCTAGTTAATTATCTAGATGATTTTTGTATACATTTTAATATTTTGTATATTTTGTGTTGTATATTTTATTTCTACTACTTTGAACATTTTTTCCTTTACACAGCATCATATTCTTAAGTTATATGTATAGTATCTTGAAACGTTTACTATTACTTCTTATTTCTCAGGTGTATTCTATAGCTGTGTTTTTACAAGTTCATATATTCATGTGCTTTGGTATCAGTAGTTATATCCATTCACTTTGATTGTATTTTATGTCACTATACTGTCAAATATCCAACATTCATTTGTTTCCTATGTAAATTTAGGAAACAAATAATAAATTTTCTCATGTATATAACTAGAAACGGTTTCTCTTTTTATCTGTGCAAGCTTCTTTCCTTCAGGTTTCTCCACTACAGCAGTTGAATTTGAGCTCTGTATATGTTAGCATACTGAAAGAACCAATGAACCTCACTAATATAAACAGTATAGCTATAAAAAGGCAGACGTCTTTCCTTAGGTTATCAACATCACAGTAAAAAACTAACTTTCCACAGGTAGTAGTTATTGATTAAACTTCCAGTCTTATCCTGAAAGTTTACTAACTCTATATGAATACAATTGTTGTGTAAGCTAATTCACACTGATTTTATGTAGATGAAACTTCAATATGTTCTCATTAATTACGTCCCTTGATACTCCTAATCCTTTAAATACTGACTCCAATTTTGACCATTCCTGTGGTTTTGTCTCCAAGGAATAAATGTTCAAACCCCTGTTTTGTCTTACCCTTTGTCAATTTCTACATTGAACACACATAATTTATTTAATAATGAGACCTAATGACATGAAACCGAGTTTTTGAAATTTTAAGATTTTTCTTTCCAGTGACATCTCCATGCTTAAACACAGTAAAAGTTTTTACATTTTACATTATATATGCATATACATATATGTGTGTTTA
Organism: Octodon degus; assembly: GCF_000260255.1. Lineage (NCBI taxonomy): Eukaryota > Metazoa > Chordata > Mammalia > Rodentia > Octodontidae > Octodon > Octodon degus. The sequence goes on along the minus strand of NW_004524800.1, from coordinate 2,396,223 downwards.
TGTATATATATATATATATATAATCACTATGTACATTAACAATATTTCTCTAATTCCTGTTTTCTTCATTAAGAAACCAATTCAAAAATGATCACTTCACCAAAAATGTACATAATTTTTATTTAACTATTTGAGAGGCTATATAAACCAAATTAAATGGTAAACAATGAACTGTGATACTAGTAAAATAAATACAAGAAATATAAAAGACTGTTTTGATAACCATGAAATACTTATATTTAAATAATAATGACTAATAGTTTTTGTATTGTCTATGGACAAGGTGGTACTTTTAATGATAACATTTTAAGTAGTAGCTCTTATTGACACCTCTTTTAAAAAGAGAATAAAAATTAATGAAAAAAACATTAGAAATGACACGATGTTTTGCTAAACAAAATGATAGGAATTCAATAATGGTTATTTGGCACATTATTATCTTCAAATAAATTTTATACATGGGCAAAGTGCAGGTAGAAAGGTCATATACCTTGCTAAAGGACTGTTATTAATGACTAATGCTAACATTTGAAATATATGCAGTACACCTATAAGTACTCAAATTTACCATTCCTGGATTTAGCTATCACAAAACAGATCCTAATATAAAATGTGGGCCAGGGTGCTGGGGAGATGGCTCAATGGAATAAGTGTTTCCCTGGAAAGCACAAGGGCCTGAGTTCAATCCGTGGTTCCACTAAAACAAAACAAAATAAAACAAAACAAAACTAAAAAACAAACAAAACAGTAGGCCAAATTTATGAATAGATAATTCATGATCTTATATTAAAATTTTATAAAGAATGATGATATAACATATGTTTGATATATCTTTTAAATTTTTAAATTTTATTTTATTTTAAAGAGTAAAAACAAATACAAACAGCAACATACATCAATACATATGGTACATATTTTCAAAACAAGACTAGCAAATTAACAATGGTTTTTATACAGTGTATTTTTATAGTCAAATCTATTGTTCAGATTAACAGATAAAGGTTTATGACATTAGACAAATAATTACGCATTAATGTTTGCTTTAAGTAAACCTTAATAATTGGTAATATTCAATCATATGTCCCATCTTGCATAAATATATCTGTTAATCTGAGCAAAAGTTTTGACGATAAAAATAGATAGTATATTAATCACTGTTGGTCAGATGTCCTTTTTTTGAAAATGTGTAATGTGTGTATTCTATATTACCCTGCTTCTCTCTTTGCTTTTGTATTTTTGCTCTTGGTTTTATTCTTCAAAGTAAAAGAAAATTATAAAAAAAAATCCGAACAACATATTTGAAGATAAAAATAGATAACATATCAGTCATGGCTAATCAGCTATTCTTCTTTTGAAAATCTGTAATATATGTACTGTTGTACATTACCCTGTTTCTGTATTTGTTTTTGTTTAACTTGTTTTTGTTTTTACTCCTCAAAATAAAATTATATTAAAAAACACAGTTGAATACCTCTCACCTTGTGTTTCTAAATGTGTACCATTTCTAATGTCTTATCAATCATTATTATATTCTTAAAAGAAAATTTAAAAAATACTAAAGTAAAAAGGACATTTGGGGGGCCAGGGAGATGGCTCAGTAGGGTAAGCGCTTGACTGGCAAACACAAGGATCTGAGTTCAATCCCTGGTTCTGCAAAAAAAAAAAAAAAGAAAGAAAAGAAAAGAAAAAGAAAAAGAAAAGGACATTTGATATTTTGAAAAGCATATTATTGCACATTAAAATTACAATGATACAACATGAATTAATGAATAGTAATATTAGTGAAAATGAAAAAAAGCCATTAAAGATGTTAGGTATAATATTTAAAATTATCATATTTCTCTATATAAGTTTTAGTATATTTATAGAGTCTTTAAGGGCATGTATCTTTAGACCAATTCTTTTTTTAAGTATTATCTCCTGCCTTTTAAAATAAAGCAAATGAAAAAATAAAATAAAGCAAATGTTCACATATACAATATTAAGACCATTGTTATGATAATAAAAATGATTTAAAAAATGAAAACATTATTCTTTCATTCATCCATTCAAAATTAACAATTATTTGTTCAATAATCAAATCATGCTAGACACTTTAAGACCCTAAAAATATAGCAATAATGATATAAAATAGCATCTCTCGAAAAGTTTACATTTTATTGAAGACTTCATTAAAAAAAAGAAAAAACTCAGGTATAGTAAGTATAGAGTGAAGAAATATATGATTAACAGATGAAAAATTATTCGGGGATACTTTGCATTAGCTAATTAGGAAGTAGCATTTTTAAACTTAGTTTTAGTAGAAGAGTTATTCAGGTAAAAGTAAAACTTCAAGAAGCTTTTCTTCAGATGTCTGAGATATAGAAAGAAGTTTATTTCTATGAAATCTATCAGAGAGGGAGAAATATGTATGTAAAGTCTTTTAGTAATTTGATCTGCAGAGAAAGATCATCCACATAAGTGTTTGCCTGACAAGCACAAGGTCATGCTTTCAATCCCTGGCACTGCAAAGAAAAAAAAGTAAAAAAGAAACAACTTTAAATTTGAATTTGATTGTGACAGTACGATGTGAAACACAATATCAATAAATTAATTACATTATAAAAAATGATTTAACAATGGATTATAGGGAGTGAAGTACAAAGTGCACATATATTAATATATGGAAAATACGGTATCTATTTGATGGCAAATATCTAACCTTTGTATAGACTAATGTAGCGCATAGAACTAATTTTATTTGCAACCAGTCATGTCTATTGTTCATTGCATAATGTCCAAATAATGAATATTAAATTTATGAATGTGAAAATTACATTGTATCATTCAAAATTGTTGAAATGTTTTGTGATATTTGGTATATATTTCTTCCATAATTTATATTCCACATTCTTCTTAATATTATAGTTGTTATTTATTTTGACTTCTGTATGCTAAAAATTTTATTGTTAATATAATGTATTCACCTTGAAAATTTATCTTACTAATTCTTTAGGCTACCAGATTATTCTTTTCGATTTGCTCTATTAATAGTCTTCTTATTTGAACAGTTTCAATTTTTTGTGAGTGTGCTTTTTTTCCTGGTTTTGCAATGTTTAATTTCTATCCCTGTACCTCAGTTTTTATATACTTAGCATGTTATTTCTTGTATGACTTTCATTGCTTTACTAGTTTTCTTATTAATTTTAATTTGGTGTTCAGTAGCTTGAATAGCAAATATCTTTATTCTGCTTTTTAAATTTATTTTACAATTAAGTGAAAAAATTATGAGTAAAATTTCTATAGCTTGATAAGTATATTGAAAAGAACTGCAAATAGAAGAGAAAGAAAAAGAATAATGTTTCCCTTTTATATATTCATGTGACAGTATATTGAATCTGTATGTGAAGAAATAACAGGAAAAGAGTAATTCATTTTAATTAAAATGCTTATACTAGAAAAAACTCAAAGTTTATGTTAAGTATGCTTTAAAGGTGAATTACAAATGGAAGTTTGTTAAAGCTTAGATTGCAATATTAATCAAACTCTTAATGAAAAAAACTGCATTACTTTTGTTTTTGTTGTTGTTATTTTAATTGTAACAGAAATAGATACATATTCATACATATAACCATGGAAGCACTTTGGCTGATGTAATGAGAAATTCAAAACTAATTAGAAATAATTTTTGTAAAAGAACTTATTCATATAGAAAAGTACACATTAAATCAAGTATTTATTGATTGACTGGCTTCCAGCATTAAACTTCCCTCTTTTTAACTTTGAGACTTTGAAGTATTTAGTTTATCTTTGTAGGAAGCAATTTGTTAATTATTAAGGTAAAAGAAACAATTTTTATTCTTTCCCTTTTAATATTACTGAGTTGCAGCTATAAGACAAGTGGCATAGTATTAACTTTGTATAAATCATTACATTTAATCTTTTCTAGAAGTGAATAGCTGCAGTACAAAGTATCCTCTTTTGATAAGGAAGAAGCTATTTTTCAGTTAAGTAATTTAATTTTCCCACATTTTAACTTAAAAGTCTTTAGAAACAAAACATTTTAATCCGGGGAATTTAATAAAATATTTGAGTTTATTTTCTATCATACTAATAAAGAATTGAGTTTTTCTATTGTAAAAAGTTATTTTTGGAAACAAATGATTTATCAGTTTTACAATTTCAACATGTTGACCAATCTTTATAAAAATGGTATTGAGGGCCAGCAAATTAGCTCAGGGGATTAAAACATCTGCAGGCAGATGCAGGGGTTGGGGATTCAATCCCCTGGCCTACCGTGCTGGCCTCATCCCTGGGGCACGCTGAGACAGCAATTGAGACTGGGCATGGTGGCACCTGCCTGTAATCCCAGTTCTTGGGAGGCTGTAAACAGGAGAATCACTAGGAGTCTGATGTAGTAGTGACACCTTGTACACCCTGTAGAACCTTCCCTAAAATACAAAATACATTAAATCTCAATATTAAATCTTTTAGGTCTATATCCACCACAGAGGGCTTGTTGCTCTGAATTGTGAATTAAAAGAGATGTGGTAGCTTGGCCCCTAAACCATTTTTGGTTGCTCCATTCATGGAAAGACAAATTTACTGGTGTCTTCTCTTACTGTCTGCAGATTTTTCTTAAGAGACATTAAACATACCCAGCATCTCCACCCTCCTGGGCTTACTGCTGCACATTTGACTGTACTTTTACAGCAGCATTTTCTGCCTTCTCAGCACAAAATTTCTGAACTCCAAAGCCTATGGTAGAAATTTTAGTGGAAGCCTACAAAAGCTCATAAATTTTGTATTTTACTTGCCTTATAAAACCAGCACTACATCGATGATGCCAATGTCTGCAGCAGCTCAAGCTATAGCCAAACTGTATTGGGTCATAGTTACAACTACCTCTGCCTACATGGTTGAACTGGGGAAAATATCTTCCTTTAGGGTCCTGCAAGAGCAGGTTGCCCTGAGCTCTCTTTTTAAATAAAAGCTTTTCCATTTTGCATACTGGGAATGGTAAAGTATTGCTGATTTTTAAGATAGTAACAAGCTCTCTTTCCCATTTTCCTAATGCAAAATAATTGATTTGTTTTTAATTCTAGTCTTCAGTATGCTCTCCTTTGCCCCAACTTGCATTCCTTCATTTATGATGAAATTTCATGCTCTTTACATTAGCTTTTTGTTCCAATTTATTACTATAAATCTGGCAAAAACTGCCAGTAACACATCTGTTACAACCTTAATTTTGGGCTAATTTTTCCTTTCCAGGTTTTTTAGTTAACAGCCCTTACTCTTACTTTCCTACCATGTCTTAGGATATGAGGAAAATAAACACAGTCTTTTTGTGTTTGTTTACTTTTGTTTTTCTTTTGTTTAATCAGAGTGTAAAACACGCTCCTTTAAACACACACCTTTAGTTCAACTGCAAATAGAGTCTTTATTCACAAATAAAACAGTGTTGTACATCAAGCTCAGCTTACAGCATTCTAGAATTTCTATATCAAGCATCTCGAAAGTTCTCCATGCTCCTTTAGGAAACCTGTTTCAAAAGTTCTAAACCACATGATCACGTAGAGACACAAAAACGAAAGTATTTTGGGTACCTAAAGCTGTCACAATCACTTTCATTGTCAATGGAACAAAATAATCCTCACCCATAATTTAAAATGAAGTTTTATTTTGGCTCACATTATCAACTCGTGCTCCCTTGGCAGAAAATGGTACAGTGGAAAGGACTTTGTGAAAATGGTAGCCAGGAACTTGAGATAGCAGGGAAAAAATAGGGAGGGAGATATGGCCTTTCTGGTCATGTTCCTAGTGACTTGCCTGTATCCAAAACCCATCTTCTAACTGAAAGTCAGGTATAAACTCAGTGGACTAATAAAATAATGAATAGAGTAGACTTTCAAGATCTATTTGCTTTCCACAAACATGAAGCTTTGAGGTGATATATGAGATTTAAACCGCAATAACTATGAACATTCTAATCCTAGGAAAGGCTTTTCTGCACAGATTTCACTGCAAAAAAGCATGAGCCAGAAAGCTTCCTTAGGAAAAATTTTTTGCAATTCCCTTTACATTTTTCTTTCTTTTTAAAATGTATTTGATATAGGGTCTCTATGCAGCTCTGACTCGTAGTGATCCTCTTGTTTTCAGCCTCTCCTGCACTGAGATTACAGGAATGCAGCACAATGCTTGGTCTTGGTGGCTGGTTCAGTGTGCCTAAGGGTGGGGCTCGCTCCAGTATGGTATGTGGTGCAGAGGATCGAACACTGGTCCCTGTGCTTGCCTAAACAGGCATTCAGTCTACTGAGCTATCTTGCTGACCCTATCACTTTACAATCTTGAAAGGATAGAAAACTAGAGTGCTCATGAAAGTCACTATTTGAAGGACTGATATACCCATTTTTGTAGATGATATGCAATGAATTATGTGATAAATAGACAGAGAAAATCTTAAGTGACATTCCTAAAACAAATTGTGATGTGCAACTTCAAGACTGGTAGGTGAAAAAGGCAATCTGGATTGGAGAAACAATCAATTTCCCAAACAGCAGGTTGAATTTTATCATAAATGCTGCTAAAAATAACTATACTGAGAGATTTTAGCTTTTTGAGAATAACTGCAGCAGCAGGAATATTATGGTGTGCACACTTAACCTGTAGATAACTGCTAACTTGACTATTTATAAATTTAGCATTACCACTTTAAATTTACTCATTAATCTTTGAGTATTACTTGACTCCTCAATCCATATTAACAAACAAATAGTAACTAAAATTTACCTAGAACTATTTGATGATATGCATGTCTTTGCATTATTTACTCAGATAAACTGTGAAATATTTGCAAATAAAACAATGAAATAAAATCAAGGTAAAAGTAGTACTCTAAAACCCTTTGCTTAAATCTAACCTTCTTCACAGTTAAGCTTTGTTGATTGTTTTCTGAGTCCTTTGAGAAATGTTCTCTTTCATTCATAAAAACAAACACACAAACATGCATTGTGGTATGATGATACACTTTTTTTTTGGCAGAACCAAGGAGTGAACTCAGGCACTTGCACTTGCCAGGGTGCTTATTCTACTGATCCATCTCCCCAGCCCATCCATCTCCTTGGCCCCACATTTTCTTAAAAAAAAAGCATTATATACAGGTTTCCTAATTGTGTGATTAAGACACAATTAACACGTCATTATATACATGCCTTCAAAATTCAATACAGTGTTTTCTTTGTATACTTCAGAGAGATGTAAGCTACTCTTATGTAATTAAAAATTTTGTTCATCACTCATAAAAAAACTCCTTATCCAATTGTGTTTATTTCTTTCCTTCTACATACCAAAACCTATCACCCAATAATTCTCCTTCTTCCTCTACAGATTTGTCTATTATGAATATTCCACATAAGTGGAGTTATAATGTATGACTTTTCATGAATAGCTCCAATAAGTTTGATTATAGTGGATGGTAACCCTTGCTTTTTTGTTTTAAATTGTCTTACCTGTTGTGGAACTGATACCCTACAGGCAAGGTAGTTAAAGGCAATTCAAGACTATTATTTCAGTCTGCTATGCCTTCATTAAACCTTCTGCCTATTACTAGAAGCTGAATAGGAAGGGCACTGCAGTTTTTGGTGACGTAGGTATTATGCATCACAGAGTTTAAGGGTATCAGTTACTTACATTGACAGCATGGAAGGAAACATGTTTAGTAAAATGAAATAAGCTCCTTGTTTTCTTATGGAAATTTGATAAGTTATGAATAAATATCTCTCCATTTACTATATACCTAATTCATTAGGCAGAAGATAAAGATTCCCAGATCACCATTTCAGAGGGACACCATTTGGAATAATATCATAACTTGTTTTCTTAATAGTAGCATCATTTTTCATATGCATTATGAGAATCTTTCTCTCTTCCATAATTTTTTAAATCAAAATTCTCCTTTATTTTTCTAGCTTTTTTTTTTGTATTTAGGACAGGGTCTCCAGGGTCTCAATATGTAGATTGCACTTGTAGTGATTCTCTTGTTTTTAGCCTCCCAAGCGCTGGGATTACAGGCATGTGCCACCATCCCCAGTCTCAACCACCATCTAGGCGTGCCTCGGGGGCGGGACCTGCATGGTATTCCAGGAATTGAGCCCAGACCTCCATGACTTCCTAAGCAGGTGCTTTAGTATATTGAGCTATCAGATCAGCCCTTTATTTTTCTAGCTTTCTCATCTCAAGAAAGATTTCTCCATGCTGTATGGTTTTTCTTTTTTCTTTTCTTTCTTTTCACTGTTCAGTATATAATAATTAAAATCTTTTCCTTATGGAGCATTGGTACATAAACATAACACATGATCTTCTTGTCATTTATGAAAGATTTATTTATGTCCCTTTTCCTATTATTTATCCTTCATTTTGGTCTTTATTTATCTATTAGGTTTCTCATAAAAGATAAATCATGTAATGTAGATTGTGTTTCTAATTTGTTTCACTTAACATTATGTTTTCAGGTTTGCATCCATTTTCCTACAATATTTTTCTGTATATTTTTCCAGCACTATATTTAGCATTTCAGTTTATTTATTTATTATTTATTTATTTATTTATTTATTT
>NW_004524800.1:2371592-2387211 GCF_000260255.1 Octodon degus | reverse complement strand
ATAAGAAAGGATTTATTTTTTGTCATTAATAATTTATTTTAATCCATACCTTTACTATATGCACATTTTCAATGTGAAATCTCTGTTGTGTTCAGTTGATTTATCTTTTTACCTGTAAATCAGAATTACATAACTGTTTTAAAGTTTACTGTTTTCATAAGGGAGTTCTTCCTTTATGCTCTCTTCTGCCTATTTTGCTATTCTGATTTAAAGTATCATTCTTATGAAGTTGATAATGTGCTAATAACACTGTCCCTTCCTATCTGGCATAATGACATATATTTCATTTTATTCTGGACCAATTTAATATTCCAAATAATGTTTATGTAATTTTTTCAACAGGAAATGGAATCACTAATATATACATATATTTTGGTATAAGGAATCTAACTCATGATGTTGTGTTTGCCAAGCAGGTGCTGTGACACTGAGCTATATCCCTAGCCCAACACTCATATGTTAATACTCTGCTTATATTAGCAAAATAATAATATTGCTTTGCTTGTAGATTTTCAAAATTTAGATGGTTATTTGATATCTTATTAGTCCACTTATTTTTCAATTAATTTGCTAGACTTTTCTAGAGAATCATTTATATTGACTGTGAACAAATATCATCTTTTTTGTATGCAGTTTATTATGGAGCTTGAACTCATAGTGATCCTCCTGTTTTCAGCCTCCACAGTGCTGGGATTATGTGTATGTACCACCATGCCAGGCTTTGGTCGCTGGCTCAACACACCCGGGTACAAAGCCAGCATAGCAGGTGGTGCAAGGGATCAAACCTTGGTCCCTGTACTTGCCTAAACAGATGCTTAGTCCACTGAGCTATCTAACTGGCCCTAATAAATATCATTTGATATCTTTCCAGGGTATATACTTTCTAACCTATACAATGAATCAAGAAAGATACATATAGATTATAAATATGGTTAGCCGGTCTTTCATTGTTAGGGTTTGGTTACCATTATAGTATCAGATAGTGGCTCAATATTTTGTTATATAGTTTCATAGAATGATTAACTGAATTATATACTCTGCAATATTTTACTTAGGGGGCTTGGGAGATAGCTCAGTAAAATAAGTGCTTGCCTGGCAAGCGCAAGGGCCTGAGTTCAATCCCCAGTTCAAAAAAAAATTACTTATACAAGTCTGATACTGCCATTTTATTTATTTATTTATTGTGGTGGTATCAGGGATTGAACTCAGGACCTTATGCTTGCCAGGCAAGCACTTATTTCATTGAGCTATCTCCCCAGTCCTACTTCCATATTATTAATGGTGAGTTATTTGACTAAATTTAATTTATATGGTCTATATTTTTGTATACTTTGCCATTTATTTTGTTTTCCAATCATTTTGAAAATCTTATATGTAATATTTTCTTATAAATTTAATATTTTGTAGTTATGCTGTCCTAAGTGCAAATGCTATCATCTCTTATCACTCACAACTTTATATTGACAATTTTAATATATGACATAAAAGATTGCCGTATTATACACATATTCCACAGATAAAAACATATCTCAAATAATTCAAATCACAGGCTTAGAAAGTTTTATACTTATGTTCATAAGAGTATGATTCAGAATAGGCAAAAATAAAAATAATCCAAAATTCCATTTTTAACTAAATGGGTAAACAAAATGTGACATAAGTATAATTTAGTACCAGCTATCATTAAAAATGTAAGAAATGTTCACTCATAATGAAATGAAGATGAACTTTGAAGATAGTATGCTAAATAAGGCAGTCAAAAAGGAAAACCAGTCATTTCATGATTCCACTGATACAGGATTAACATAGATTAGTAGAGATGTAGAATAGTGTTTTTCAAACAAGGGTGAAAGTGTAGTAAGGGTGTTATAGTTTGTGTCTAGTTATTCTCCCAAAGCTTCATACAGTCATGGGGCAGGTTCTGCAGTTTGTGATTGATTATTGTGGGTGTGAGTGCAGCACTGGCCCTGGGGCGGGCAATATGCAATATAATGGGAGGAGGAATGAGAGTTTATCTAGTTGCAGGAGCTGCTGCTACTCCCTTTGCTCTCTGCAGCCACCAAGAACAGCTGCTCTCTCTGCTCTCAGCCATGTAACACTGTCTTGGAGCCAGTTGAGTATGGACTGAAACCTCCACTGACTGTGAGCTAAATCCTTCCCTTCCTTCATTTTGGGTGTTGGGTATTTTGTCCCAACAGTAAGAGAAGTGTAACTGAGACAGAGGGTTTTCTTAATTGATTGAGAGTTTTAATGTGGGGATATGAAAAATTTCTGAAAATAGGTAATGGTGAAGTGTGAGCAGCAATGTAAATTAAATCAAGTATGTCTATATCTATCTATCTGTCTATCTATCTATCTATCTATCTATCTATCTATCTATCATCTATCTATTACATTTGGTAGAATTTCTATTTTTCACTTTATTTTTATTAGTATATATTTTCACATTCATCTTGGCTAATTGGTACATATATCTATCACACCTCAATCATTTTTAATTTTCCTTCTCTATATCTTCCCTTTTTTCCTCAAACACAATTATTAGTTGTACATATTTATGGGGTAGCTAGTGATATTTACATATATCTATACAGCAGGAATGATTTTTTTTTTTGAGGATCTGGGGATTGAACTCAGGACCTTGCACTTGCCAGGGAAGCACTTATTCCACTGAGCCATCTCCCCAGCCTAGCATGGAATGATTAAAGGAAACTTACATGTACTTATCCAAAACCTCACATATGTACTTGTTTTGGTGATGAAAACATGTAAAATACATTTTGCCTGGGGTACACAAACATTACATATTTTATGTAATTACATGTTTTTATGATATGCAATGAATTTCAAAAAATTATTCGTGTTTAACTGAAGATCTTTTTCTCCTTAGTCAAAACTTCCCCAAATACTCCCCATTTAATGCTCTTATAATCGTCATTCTACACTATTGCTATGAGTATAGCTTTTTTGCATTCTACATGTAAGTGAAACTATTCTTTCTGTTCTGGCTTATTTCACTTACATAATTTTCTTCAGATTCGTACATGTACACTCATTTTGTAGTGTACATATACCACACTTTTGAAATATATGTATTTATACATGGAATCATGTTTGACCCAATATCTCTAATATTATCAATAAATTAGATGAAAGACAAAAATATATTATCATCTCAGTAATTACAGAGAAATATATTTGATAATTTGAACATCTACTGATGATAACAACTCTTAACAAATTACACATAGTGCAAAACTATTTATAGCCATGAGTAATCCAGATGGCTGACACTGACTAAAGACCCACAAGTGCTGTACATGGTTCCAGAGTAAATCCTGAGGGGATTTTGACTGGCCTTTTCAGATAGCAAAAGTGATATTTTGACTCATACAGGTCTTGCTTTAACTTGGTCTTAACCATTCAGCATAAAAGTGTAACCACGAAGTATAAAAGTAAACTTATATTAATATGCTGAGCTGTAAAAGGCTCATGTCAACAACATCGGACAGTTTACAGTTGTGCTGATATCTAACCACTATTATGGAGTATTGGACTATATTGTGTTATTTTTATGAATTCAAGTACTTACAATCTTTGGTCTGGCATCAAATATGAAAAGATCTTTTAAAGACTTCTCCAAATACAGCTTCTCTTACAGCAATGGAACACCCATCTCTGACAAAACAAAACAAAAAAGGGGTGGTATGGGGTCCAACAAATAGCTCAGTGGATTAAAGTGCCTGCAAGCAGGTGCAAGGGCCTGGGGTTCAATCCCCAGTGGCACCCACACCCCAGGGTGTGCTGAGACTGCAGTTGAGACTGGGTGTGGTGGCCCATGCGTGTAATCCCAGCCTTGGGAGGCTGTAAACAGGCAGATCACTTCAAGTCCAATCTAGCAGTGGCACCCTGAACACTCTGTAGATCCTTCCCTAAAATGTACACCAAAAAAGGTGATATAAATAAAGGACTGTTTTTTATTGTCTTTGTTATTGCTTTTGTCTTTAAAAACAAAAGAAATGTCAATATCAAAAGGGTACCTGGAACAGGAATGAAGAAAAACACAAAAGAAAGAAGGGGAAAAGATATAACTATGTACATATGCAGATAATTTGGATAATTTTACTAATTTCTGCTGCTCTTTTGAAAGGAGCAGCTTTTTTTTGTTATTATTCTTACTTTATTTCTTTTTAATTCTTGTAAATTTTTGGTGTTTTTTGCTTTGTTTAATATCAATTTTGCTTAGATATATCTAGTAACCTAAACAACTAATTTGAACATAGAGATACAGCAACCATTCTTGAATTCTTATTATTTTGTTTAGTGAAATTTTGTATCATTTCTGTTAATGCTTTTCTTATTGCTGTTTTGTATTCTTTAAAAAATAAAATATAAAAATCCATTTAAATCCAATAAAGGACATAATTATTAATTTCATTCCTCATTCAATAATGAAAAGATGACTCATTTTTCTTTAGATCAGGAGCAGGTCAAGTATGCCCATTTTTTTTTTGCCATGATTGTGTACCCCAGACAAAGAAAAAGTCCATGCTAAAAAAATGATTCCGAAAGTCATTGCAAATTGCTACTAAAATTTCAAAGCATTTTCCATAGAAAGAGAAAATGTTCTGGATCTTATGAAGACCAAAAAGAAACCACAAACATCCAAAGAAATCTTAGGCAAGCAGAACAAAGCAGGATTCATCAAATTTGCTGATTTCAAAATATACTACAAAACTATAGTAATTAAAAATACCATTACTGACATTAAAACAGAAATAATACCCAATAGAACAAGATAAAGAACTCAGAAATAAATTTACAAATTCACAGTCAAGTAAGTTTTAGCGAAGATGTCAAAACATATTGGGGAAAATAGACAATCACTTCAGTAACAGATTTTGAGGAAAATACATATCCACAGGCAGAAGAATGAAATTGACCCTCTTTATCACATAGTCTTAAAATGCAATTAAAAATGAATTAAAAGCTTCCACGTAAATCCTTGTATGGTGAACTCATTACGGAGAAACAAGGAAATTCTTGATTACACAGGATGGGACATTGATGCTTTGGATGTGACTGTAGAAGCTCAAACAATCAAAGGACAATTATGTGAATAGTATTGAAATTAATCATAAAGTTTCTCTGTACAGAAAGGAAGCAAGAGTGGAATGACATTTTAATGAAATAAAAATATTTGCAGCTTTGAATTTGCCAAGAAGTTAATATTCAAACTATTTGTAAGGAAATAAAACAACATGCTAGCTAAGAAAACGAATAACTGATGGAGATTGCACAAAGGGCATAGATAAACATTTCTAAAAAGAAGACAAATATCCGACAAATAATGAAAAATGTTGAACATTGCTAAACAGAGAAAATGCAAATGAAAAACACAATAAGACATTTTGTACATGTAAGAATAGTTCTCTTCAAAAATTCAGAAGAAAATATGGCAATGATGTGGATGAAAAGAAATATTTATACTCTTTGTGGGGCTAACAATTAGTAATGTCATTATAGAAAAACAGTGTGACATTTCTACAGAAAACAAAAAAAATTAGAATTCCTATACAATCCAACAGTTCCATTTTAGGGTATGTATATCTAAGGGACCTGACAGCAGTACATCAGAAATATCTGCACTCCATTGTTAGTTGAAATATTATTTACAATATGAATGTGTTTAGTGTCACTGAACTGAATACTTAATGTGATTGTTAATAGAGTTCATTTTAAATTATATAATCAAAATTAAAAATGAAAATTAAAAGTATGAAAACAGTTTATATTGCTGCTTAGTAACACTGTGTTGGGTATTTTCATTTTGTCTCTTTCTACATTATTATTTCCGAACTATTATGTTTTTCTATCTTTGTAAAATGATATTTACTATATTCTTTTCTATTTTGAGTGTTTCTTACTTGCTAATAAATATTGGCAATAGGTTTATTTTGAAGGAAATTTACAACTTATATATTTCAGTCTTAATATTAATAAATATAATTTAGTATATCACTTTCCAGTAATTAACATAAAACAAAGTGCTTTGATTTTAGCTTTTTTATAATTAATCACAAAACATTTTATTTCTCATACATGTAATTTCCAGTTTGGGTCTATGTTCCTAGTACGTAGGTAGCTCTCTTTTATAATTTCACTTTAATTTTTGACTTTATATTGCTGGTTTGTACTTCTCCTGGCAAAAACTTAATGTTGTTACCTCACTCAACTTCTAATTTAACATATTTTCTATGAATGCTTTTCATATGAAGAATGTAATATTAAACACTATGAATATTTGAAAGTGAGCTGAGTGTGGCAGCACTTGCCTATAGTGGTAACATTCTGGGAGACAGAGGAAGGAGAATAGCAAACTTTGAGCCCGGCCTGGGAAATCTAGCAAATTAGGATCCTGTCTCAATATTAAAAAGGACACTAAAAAGGGTGAAAGAGTAGTTTATTGAGAAAAATTCTTGGTTAAAATTCCCAGTACCACACATATATAAAGAAAGTTTAGGGGGCTGGCCAGATAGTTCAGCGGACTAAAGTACCTGCTTAGGCAGAGGCAGGGACTGGGGTTCAATCCCCAGTATGACTTGCTGGCCCCACTCCCGAGGTGCGCTGAGACTGTGACTGAAAGACTAGGTTTGGTGTTGCGTCCCTGTAATCCCAGTACTTAGGAGGCTGAAAACAGGAGAATCTCTGAGTCCAATCTGCATAGTGAGACCCTGTAAACCCTGTACTAAAAATACAAAAAAGAAAGTTTCATAAAAAACAAATTGAAAATGAAAAGTCATAAATTTTTCCTGCATTAATAAGACTTGCCTGAATTCTTGTTATTTGGATTTCAGAATATCTGCATTGTTCAAACATGCAACTTCATTTGTTTACACAAATGCTCCTTCTTTTGTTTACACAAGTCTCTGTCATTTCATGTGTAAATTAAGATCAAGGAAGTAGTTAACATATTTAGTTCTATGGGTCACCTTATAGTGACCAGGGTGAAGAGAAGAGGAAGAATCTGGACTAGCACAAGTTCTTTCAGGAGTGTATCTTCAGAATTATTTAACTTCCTCCCACTGAACTGAACCTCTCAATGCCTCCACCACCTCCGAATAGTTACAAGGTCTGGGGCCCATCTTTGAATACATGACCCTTTGAAACACACTTATTGGATGTGAGGGCTATCTGGCTGTGACATCTGTCACCCCATTGATCATCAGGGTTGAAACACACTTATTAAGCTATTGAAAAGACTTAGATAAAGTTGATTATTCACAAGATTATATTTATTTTTCATTAAATCTAAAGCTAATTTCACCAGACTGCATTTTTCCAGAGAGAATAAAAATATATAAATTTGCATGACAAAAGTTACAAAGAGAGAAATATACGTTCAACCACATCCAATAGAAAACAAATCAACTGAGGCCAGGGAGATAGCTCAGTAGAATATGTGCTTCCCTGTCAAGCACAAAGGCCTGAGTTCAATCCGCAATTCTGAAAAAAAAAAAAAAAAAGGAAAAAGTAAAAGAAAAAAAAGCAAATCAACCAATTTCAAGCTATAGTAAAAAAGGAGATATACGTTTCTGTTCAATGAAGATCGAGCATGAAAGGCACATCTTAATGACAAAACCATCTTGGAGAAGGTGAAGCAAGCAAAGAAGCTAGGTTAAGTAATCTAACAAAAATAGTTTCTTATGCTAGAATCTTGGAAACTCACATCTTAGATGAGTTTCTAGGAAAAGATCTAGAACTGCATTTGAGAAATTGTCCTGTTTTCAACAGACAACTCAGCTTTATTCTTAGAGAAGTGTTTGGGTGGAAGTTCATTGAACACTGACAGGTACTTGCTTTACCATATTGGCATTGTACATTGGCTCCTTGGTTCCTTATGCAATTCCCTCAACATTACCGTTGCTTTGGTTATAAACTTCATGTAGTCACTTGTAGTGTATTAATTTCCAAATCCAATATATTTGATCATGGTCTTACATTACTTTTTATGGGGAATATATTTCTATAATATGAGTGAAGTGAAAATGAAGAGAAATTCAAGCCATACATGACATTCATAGTGGCTAAATTCTAAGGGCAAAATTGATAGCATATAGAGGATGAGCTACATAAGTTTGTGTCCCAGGCATAATAGAAATCTTGAAGTCACTATTAAATAATCAAACATGCAGCCAGGTGTACCTATGTGTGCCTGTAATCGCAGCACTTGGAAGGCTGAGACAGGAGGTTTGCCAGGTGTTCAAGGAAAGCTAGAGATACAATGTGAGTTCAAGGCTAACCTTAACTTCAAAGCAAAACTGTCTCAAAAATAAATGAATGAATAAATCAATAAATAAATGCTTACATGTTTCAAAATGTATACATCTGAACATTAAGGTAGGGGGAGAGATTTTCTGAGACCTTATTATTTAATTATGTAGGTTACACTCCATGAATCATCCCTTTTATTGGAGGTTTATTTAATGAGATCAGCACTCATATTTTTGTAGTTTTTTCTTTTTAATATTCTTTTTTAATGGTACATCAAACATGAAAAGTTAAGTATCATATGACTTGTTTTATATGAAGAAAACTAAACATAAAGCAAGAGAAAATAAAAGATAATAAGAAATGAGATAGATCTTTTGAAAAAGAAAGGGGAATAAGAGATGGAGGAAGGGGATGGAACAGGGAAGGGGATAAAAAAGAATTAAGATGTGCTATGTACATGTACTAACTCCCCACTAAGAATAGTTCTCTTTTTTTAAGAGTTGTCATGGATACTCCAAAAGGCTTGTTATAATCTTAGTGTTTTATGTTGTATAAAATGTCACATTGTACAGGTTTATGCTGAAATGGTTCTGTAGCACAAATATCGCTAAAGCAACAACTTTCATTGGTAAGGTCAACTTTGGTTATTAGCTTGGGAAATAGTTATCTAAATAAGGACTGGTCATCTCAGCCTCATTTGTTGATCAGGTATTATCATTTGAATAATTTCTGGTTAAGATGAAACTTCAAGGAATTTCCAATATTTCTCAGTTTCTTGGTTTAGCTTGCTCTGGTTGCTATAGTAAAAATGAAATGGTTAAAAACAAAACAACACCCTTTAATTGATAAATCTTCATATTTTTCTTACTTGACCATACAAACAATAGTAAAATGAATATATTGATTTCTATCCTCTTGTACTTGTGTATTTGTCTTGTGTAGACATTGAGAAGTACAATTTGTAGGTCATAAAATATGTAGTTTCATGTCACATTTGTATTTAAGGGGTTCTATTAATTTGTGTTCACAGCACTAGTATATTCATTTGAAATATTGTGTTTTTCAATTTCATGGACTATTCTATGTGCTATGTGCGCTGAAAAAAGAGCAAAGCATTTTGTATGCAATTAAAATTATATTTTCATAAAGGAGACCAACAACAAAAATAAATAATTCTTGTACTGAGGAAGTGTTATGATATAGCATTATTGTCAATGGTGAACATTAACATTATATATGATGTACAGATAAATCCCTTTTTGAGAATGACATTTGAACCCAAGAGCAAAAATAAGAGAAATATTAATCTAAGCAAAAGATATTGAGAGTGAAAAGATGCTGACATAAAAGACAACCTTGATTTTTCCCACAAAGAGTAAGTTCAGGGCCGGCGGGATAGCTCAGTAGAATAAGTGCTTGTCTGGCAAGTGCAGGTTCCTGAGTTCAATCCTCAGTACAAAAAAAAAGATTAAGCTCAATGTATTAAAAACATGGTGCATAAGAATAATGGTAATGCAAGATGAGGTTGAAAAACTAGATGCATAAATATCTCATAGAACTTTGCAAACAATGAAAAAGAATTTTATTTTAAAAATTCAAGAAGTAGAGGTATAATTTAAAGAATTTATGTAAAGAGCACAGTAATGATGTAATGTTTTAATTGATGGCTTTGGGACCTGGGCAGAGAATGAATTACTGGGGAACAAGCACCTGATAGCTGGGAAGGTGTTCTGAGTTGGACACCCAAGAAAGCTCTTTGATATAAGGGTTGCAGGGGTTTAGATAGGAGATTGGACCATTGTGAAAGCCATATAATCTTGGTCCTAAAGGAGATAGCATAATTTTTTAGGGTCCAATCTACTCAGTGTTTCCAAAGTGCTCATGTAGGGCTCATTTACTTTTGAGAACAGTGGCCTCTTTCATCATGCTCTAGGGAGGTCAGAACGATAGCAGAACACCTGACAACTGCTTTTGTAGGATCCCTGAAGCATCCAAACTCAGGAGACTCTATTTGGGGCTTTCTAACACCATTTCAGGCACCCTGTCCTTACTGCCTGATTGAGCACTAATTCTTATTTCACTAATGTTTTGTTGTTGTTTTGTTTTTTGTTTGTTTCTTTTTTTTGTTTGTTTTTATGTTTTTAGTACAGGGTCTAAAGGGTCTTACTATGCAGACTGGACTCATAGTGATCTTCCTGTTTTGAGCATTTCAAGAGCTATGATTACAGGTGTGCACCACCACACCCAGGCTGAATTACTATCTCAGTGTGCTCTGGGGGTGGAGCTGGCAAGGCATGCTGGTGATTGAACCCTGGTCCCTGCCTTTGCTTATGCAGAAGAATTAATCTGCTGAGCTATCTGGCCATCGCTTCACTAATGTTATTGTATTAGTTTAGCCTAAAATAGTTGTATTACAGATGGAGTAATGTGAGCAAATATAAATGACTGCAAGGATATAATGTGCACAAATTTTGTTAATGAGTTACACAATGAATTTTTTTCTAATTTTGATAATATTGTATGTTATCAAACTATGTAGTTTTTAGTGCCAATTGAATAAATTAAATATAGTATTTCTTAGTTTGAAAATCAGTTTTCCTGATTACTAATGAAGATAAGAATTCCTTTACTTTTTATTAACTACTTGATTTGGTGCTATTCCCACTAAGTTTTGGAAGTTTCTAATTTTTCTATGTGTGAATTTTTATCATTACCTGTGTGAAATATTTTCTTTTACTATGTATTTTTAAGGTTGGTTTATTGTGATTTTTATTTTTTGGTGCTGAGAATCAAACTCAGGACCTTGGAGTTGTCAGTTAAATGCAGTATAACTGAGCTATGTCCCTGGTGCTTGTGATTTGTGGTAAAATGTGTTTAAATGTAATATAGTCATGTTAATCTTTTTTATGGCTCTTTTTCATCTTAGCAATACTTTTCCTAATTAAAGATATTAATATTATGTTTTATGTGTTTTCTTTCATTTTATAGACTTTTAAAAATGTATGAATTTTTTTTTCTGTATTTAGGACAGGGTCTACAGGGTCTGCAGGGTCTCACTACACAGATAGAACTTGTAGTGATTCTCCTGTTTTAAATTTCCCAATGGCTGGGATTACAGGTGCGCACCACCACAGCCAGTCTCAATCGCTGTTTCAGTGGGCCCTGGGGGCAGAGCTGGCAAGGCACACCATGGATCAAACCCCAGCCTCTGTGCTCTGCTGAAGCAGGTTCTTTAGTCTGCTGAGCTATCAGGCTGGCCCACTAACATTTTTTTTCTGAATCTTTAATCTATCTGGAATTTAGTTTTCAATTTCTAGGTCTTAGGAAAGAAACATGATGCTTTGCAGATGGATAGCCATCTGTCTCAGTACCATTTTGTTGATTTGAAAGGCCGCCTTTATTGCCTACTCAGATTCAACATATTCCGACAAGCATGAGTCTGTTTCTAGCCTCCTCATTGTGTTACCAATGCACATGACAATCTGTGTACTAAAAGAAAAATGTTACAATTGAAATAGTTGTATAAATTTCTTACATAAGTAGAGACTAATGCAAGTTCTGCATCTGGATTGAGTGTACTTAAATCTATTTTTAAGGTTATCAATTTGGTGTATTTAAAATTTTTATTTATTTGTTTTTATATCTCAGTTTCCCCAAATGTAAAATGGTAACTATAATGCAATATATATACTGGGTTGCTGTGAGGATTAAATTAAATTTTCACATGCACATAAAACTTCTGCCATGACTTGATAGAAAGATGATCATAATTATGGTAATCAGAACAGGTTGAGTTCCATAATAATGCAACATATTTAGAGAAAAAACTCAGACTAAGACTGGAAATGTTGACATATTTATTCAGTTAAAAGGCCTAAGAAAGCTAGAAGCTGATGCAAGCATAAAGAACCAATGCTATTTTTTACTTTTTCTTCATACTCAATATTTAGGGGAAATATAGTTAGATGAGAAAGTTCTAAAAGATCTAGGCTCTACTTTAAGTACCTTCAGTAGTTGTGTTACTTGGAGAAAGCTATTCAACTGTTTTCAAAACTTCAGACCTCCAGTTGGGGCCAGGGAGATAGCTCAGTGGAATAAGCACTTCCCTGGCAGGTGTAAGGGCCTGAGTTCAATCCCTGGTTCCACCAAAGACAAACAAACAAACAATCAAAACTTCAGACCTCCAATGGTGCAAGAAAACAAGCAGGCACTCAAACAGTTAGAGAAAACCAAGCTGTTTTATTAGTCGACTGACCCAGGATTCTGGGTCTGAGGGTTGAGGAAAGGCAGCTTTTATATCTCAATTTAAATTGAGTTGGACTTGGTGGGAGTCTACCAAAGCAGAATTTTACAAAAACCAAAGGTTGCAGGTTATTTATTGAAGTCGGAGGTATTAGAGACAGGAATTAATTGAAACATTTTATGGTTACAAGACAAGCACAGACATCTCCCATTGGGAGGGGTTGTGGAGCCTTTCACCAGTGGGACTGGTAAAGAAAACATGGGTTGAGGGGCATAAGGATTTATTTTCCTTATTACAACCTCACTTTTAGTTTGCTCATTTTTCTAGTGGGTATAATGATTGTTTTCTTCATAATTAGAATGATTTTGAAGTTAAATGAGATTGCAAATGTGAATGCTTATCATAAACATTAAAAACTGAAACAATTGTTCAGAATCACTTCAATAGTATTAGTTGTCAAAGATTTTTAATTTTTTTTCTTGTGTGTAATCAGATGTTAGTGCTCATTAACAGCCAGCAGTGATGGGGTTTCCTGTACATGGGAAGGTCATAAATGTAATCCAGCAGTCATGCCAGTGAAATAAAAATCTCACATTCTTTATAGTGGTTTATTTTTATTTCAGAGCCCCTAAATCTTGGAAGCAGGCACCCTCTGAATTGCAAAGCACTGAGCCAAATATAAAAGCCTTCCACTAGGTCATGAAGAGGTTTTTTTATTATCTTCGGTTATTTTTTCATTTACTATTCATCATTCTCATATTTCAGGAAAGCAAATAGGCCAGGATATTTGAGGAGTTCTTCAACATAGTAGTGTTGGAATAGCTGTTCAGAGAGACAATGATCTGTCACAACCTCAGAAGTCTACAATGCTCACAAAATCTGGGCACTATTCACAACCACCATGTAGTTTAGTTGAAACATAAAGGAGCAAAACCCAAAAGATAACAGCTTTGCATTTTCCCTTATAACTGGACGCATTAGTGATGTGTGCATAGTGACAAACTACTGCATTGTAGTATTGTTTGTACTACAGTAGTATTGTACTGTATTGTTTTGTACACATATATATTTTCCAGCTAGTTTAAAGTTATACTAAGAGAAAAAGCAAAAAAAAATTATTGGTAATTATATTCAATTCAAAGAAATTCTTCAGTATTTCATATATTCCAGTTGCCACGCTAGGCAGTTGATACCTTAATAATAATAATAAAATATATAATAATGATATACTTTATTGATATGAAGAAACTACATTTAGCAAATACACATGATTGTCATTGATCTATCTTATAACTATGTTGTCTCACTTTGAGAAAATTATGTTTTTGTGACCCAATGAAAATACTCTAAATCATTGGGAAGAATGTTTACACTAATCTATCACCTTTACATTTTTTATTTTTATTAGTACATGTGGACAGTATATTATGATTACCTAACCTTAGGACACTTGGTGCATACATTATAGCATATTTTAATTTTCTCTTTCCCCCATCGCCCTCCAAAACCCTCCTTACCTCAATCTCTTGGTACTCTTTCCCTTTGAGAAAGTTCTCCTTACTTATTATTACTTATCTTTCACTTTGCTCTTTTTTATATTTTAGTTATCAGCTGTGTGTGGTGGCACATGTCTATAATTCTAGCACTGGCGAGGCTGAGGTAGGAGGATTACCGTAAATTTAAGGCCAGCTTGGGATGCATAGTGAGTTCAAGGCCAGTATGACCTATGAAAAGAAGAGACCCTATCTCAAAAAGAATAAGCCAAGACAAAACACAGAAAAATATATTTTTGGTTTCTCATACATGAGAAAATATGTGATATTTTAGTTCATGTGCCATCTTATTTAATTTAAGATTATGGTCTCAAGAAGCAACAAGTTTTCTTACAAATAATTGAAGTTTAGTGATCTTTATGGCAGAATAATACTTCAATGCTGTATAAATACACTTTACTTCTTTATACATCTGTTGATGTATGTATAGCCCACTTCTAACATTTAGCTATTATGAATTCTGCTGCTAAAAACCATAGGTATGTATAATTCTTATGTTTACACATAAATCCACAAATCTAACCATATACAACATTGCTGCAGGACAGTTCCATAAAATTCCTTTTACTGTCTCCTGCCCTCATTCACCACCCCCTTCATTTTGAACAATCATCTACCCAAGAGACAACACTGCAGCAACTGGCATGTCATGACAAGCAGCCCATATTGAGAAGACCAGAATGACAGGCACTCAAAGCAGAAAACTACTTTTACAGATTACCATCTTCAGTGCAGCTGCTTAGTTCACAGGTATCAGTATATATAGTTAGTCAGGGTGAGAATCTTTCCACTTCACTGCTAGATTCAAACATCTTCTGGAGATTCTCAGGATCATTGCCTTGCTCATCTTCTACATACAGCTGCATGGCTTGTCACTGTCATGTTTCTTAGCTCTTCTCCTTTCCCTCTCTTAATTAGTCCTCAAGATCGTGCTTTCCTTTTACTTGTATTATACTTTTCTATTTGTATTTCTTCTATTGAGTTCTTATACTAGGGAAACTATATGATATTTACACAAGTGTGTCTGGTTTACTTCACTTATGAGTATATCTTCAAGTGGCATTCACTTTAAAATAAAGGCTTCGATCTTATCATTCTTTATAGCTGAGTAATACACCATTGTATAAAAATACCACATCTTTTTCATCCATTCCTCAGGTGAAGGTTTTTAAAATAAATTTTAATTTTTCAAATGTTTTTTCATCATATTCTGTAGGGAATCAACGTTCAACATAACAATACTTGATGAAAAGTACCTGTTCCATGTTATGCCTAAGATGTTTGATATTCAGACAGATAGTGAAGTTAAATTTGACAGCCTAAGTTGCACAGTAATAACACTAAGCTTCTCATTTGAAGGGTTAACAACCTAAGTTTGCAGACCAGAATTAGAGAAAAAGGAGGGCTGCAAGGAAAGACAACATTTTGGCCCTAGCCTTCCAAGGTCAATTAAGACTCAGGACATATGAGAACTGGTACTGTAACGTCATGTACCTCGGTAGTGTCCCAAATTTTCTGATCAAGAAGATTATGGGGCCAAAGAGGAAAG
>NW_004524800.1:2369015-2371117 GCF_000260255.1 Octodon degus | reverse complement strand
TATATATATATATTCTCTTAATGAATAGAAGGATTTTTTCTAATAGTGTTTGTAAACAGGATATCATGTCCACATCTTGTACAGCAAATAACCACTAGAAAGAATGTATGCAATGTTTTAATTATTGAAACTGTCCTACCAATTTGGTTTGAAAATGTCTCCTTGGTATTTGTTTCTCAATAAAGTTATGAGAAAAAAAACATAGGTATGCATGTGTCAGTATATTATGATGTCTATAACTCCTTCCAGAAGATTCTTAGAATGAGAATAGTGAGTCAAATGGGATTTCTAGTTTTAGATTTTTGAGGAATTTCCTTATTGATATCCATAGTGATTGTACCAGTTTGTATTTATAACCAATATGGTGAAAGAGTTCATTTCTCCCACAGCCTTGCAGTATTTATTTTTTTTTTATTCTTGATGGTAGCCAGTCTGTCTCATGACAGGTCAACTACAAGATTCCAAGTGTTTTGATGTTGTTCATTCATTTTTATTGAATTATTTTTGAATTTATATTTGTTCGTTGATAAATGTTGACTTCAGTTTTATATGTCTGTAAGCTTCTTTGTTTTTTTGTAGGACTTGCTTTTTTATAATCTGTCAAATTATTTTTTGGATGATCCACATGTTTTTGCTTTAGTTTACTCATTTTATGCTGTAGATACAATTATCTTACTGGACTTTAACAATATGAACTTTCTCCCAACTTTTAATTTGTTAATTTCATTTATAATAACCTTAATATAAAACACACTTTATATAATCAAGTACATGACTACTGTTAAATCTTTACATTCTATATTTTGAATCTTTTAAAAAATTTATTACTAACTTTAAGCCAAAATGTGTTTTCTAAATATATTGTGCTATAGCATATTTGTTTTTAAAATGAACTTTACTGACAGATATTAACATTAGTTCATACCTAAAGTGTGAGCATTTTATTTTCCCTTCCAAGGTAAATGACTTTTCTTTTCTTTTCTTGTTTATTGCATAACTAAAATTTTCAGTATGGTGTTAAACAAAAATGTTTAGAAGAGATATTGATATCCTGTTCTAAGTTTAAGGGGAACAACATTTTGTCTTTCAATATTAATTATGATGTGACTTTAAAATTTTTAAAGAGAAACTTTATCAGGTTGAATAATTTTATTTTGACTTTAGTTTCCTATACTTTTGTGTGCAATTGATGTTACATTTTGTACAATATTTTATGTACACATTAATGTAATTATTTTAAATTTTTATTTAGTTGTTAGTGTATGGAATTACACTGAGTTATATTTGAGTGTTAAACCAACCCTGCCTTCCTGTAATAAAATCTACTTAGCTTGGATATATTAAGCTTTTAATATATTTCTGAATAGATTTTGGTTTCATCAGAAAATTTTTTCTTTTATGTTTTGAATATGTCATTTTACTAACTCCATTATTCATGGTTTCTAATGAGAATTCAGGGTAAATCCTAACAAATCATAGCGAATTTATTCTCACAGTAAGCTCTTCTCTAACTACTCAGTTATCTGAACTGTTGGTGCAGGTAACAAGAGAAGCTTCAGGCAAGAAAGTACTGCCTCTTTTCATACCCAAGATTTGGTAAGACTTTTAGTTATAAATATCTCAATATTTTGACAATTTACTGATTTACAAAGCCTTGAAATTATTGTTCATGTCTTTTTGTCCAGTTTTACCATTATGTTTTAGTTATAAACATTTTAGTTCACTAGATTGGAAAACTCTCGCCTGTTTACTTTCTTTTTCACAGTGATAACAGAAAAATTAATTGTCTGCACGGGGAAATGTGGGAAGGAAAGATAAAAGAAGATAAACACTAAAACCCAAAGTCAAATAAAAAGCACATTCAGCTACCTTATGTTCAGTTCATGTTTCACAGCTATTGAAAGCTACTTTTTTCTTCTATCCACCTAAATGCTTCTATTATTTCACACATTTCTTTTGGACAGTACTAATTTTACAGATTATTTATATTTCTCGGGCATTTTTTGAAGTTACTGTGTTTTGTTCATGGTTAAAAACCAGCAGCTGATGGTAGCTTACTGTCTTGTCAGGAATTAAATTCTCTGATCCTGTGGTTGGCAGAC
>NW_004524800.1:2360466-2360986 GCF_000260255.1 Octodon degus | reverse complement strand
TCTATTCATTAAGAGAATGTAACGATATATCTATCCTAACCACTTTGAATACACAGATACAAAATGCACTTTCATCTGTATACCCTTTTTTAAGTTCAATTATTTGAATATTATAGGTGTGTAAACTCAGGAAAATATTCTGAAAGTGTCCAGTAGTCCATATAGTATTGGGTTTTCCGCTTGAATGGCAATGTCAGAAATAGTTGACCTGAGTCCCCTCCAGCTCAACATAACAGCATGGCTTTACTTCTTATATTTTGTTTTTATATCTTTCTGCTGGATGGTTGAGACCAAGGTAAAGTAGGACCTATGCAACAAAAGTTGTATCTTTTTGGTCTGGTAAGGTCAGTGAAAGGCCCTCAAGATTTATCCTGAGATCCTGTACCTCAGATTGTAGAAGCTTTGTCAGTGTCAGCCATGTGGATGAGTCACGGCCAATGCTTGGCCCATATGCTCTCTGTGAAAGCCTGAGAGAGTGTCTTCTCCCCATGTGACTCTCCTTAGGCACACTCTACGTCAT
>NW_004524800.1:2356966-2358423 GCF_000260255.1 Octodon degus | reverse complement strand
TTTGTCAAAGAGAAGGTGGCTGAATGTGTTCATAGGGGCTTCAACATCTTCTAATCTATTCCATTTGTCCTCAGGTCTATTTTGTTGTCAGTACCATGCTGATTTTATCACAGTAGCCTTGTAGTATAATTTCAAGTCAGGAATTGTAATGTCTCATGCCTTGTCTTTATTGCCCAGAATTGCCTTTGCTATTCTAGGTCTTTTCTGGTTCCAGATATGTTTTAAGAATGATTTCTCTAGGTCTGTGAGGTATGTCGGTGGTGGTATGACAGGGATTGCATTAAATCAGTACACCAAATTTGGAAGTATGGATATCTTCACAATGTTTGTTCTTCCTATCCAGGAACATGGAATATCCTTCCATTTTCTGAAATCCTCTATGATCTCTTTTTTAAGAGTACTGCAATTTTCCTTGAAAAGACGTTCACCTCTTTAGTTAGATTAATTCCAAGGTATTTCCTTTTCCTCGGTGCTATTGTAAAAGGTATCGTTTCTATAATTTCCCTCTCAGTGTGTTTGTTGTCTGTGTAGAGGTATGTTATTGACTTTTGGGTATTGACTTTATAACCTTCTATGCTACTGAATTTCTGTATTAATTCCAGTAGCTTCTTGGTGGAGCTTTTTGGGTCTTCCAAGTAAAGTATCATGTCATCTGCAAATAAAGATAATTTAACTTCTTCTTTGCCTAGTCTTATTCCTTTTATTCCTTTCTTATTTCTAAAGGCTGTGGGTACTTATTTCAGAACTATATTGAATAGGAGTGGTGATACAGGACATCCTTGTCTTGTACCAGATCTCAGAGTAAAACTTTTCAGTTTTTCCCCATTGAGGATTATTTTAGACAATGTGTTTTCATAAATGGCTTTTACCAGATTGAAGTAGAGGCCATCTATTCCAATTTTCTGTAGGACTTTGAACATAAATGTGTGTTGGACTTTTTCAAAAGGATTTTCTGCATCATGGGAGATGATCACGTGGATTTTATTTTTCGCTCTATTGCTATAGTGTATTCCATTTATAAATATTCGAATATTGAACCATCCTTGCATGCCTGGGATGAATCCTACCTGGTCATGGTGTATGATCTTCTTGATGATTTGCTGTATTCTATTTGCTACGATTTTATTGAGGATTTTGGCATCTATATTCATGAGGGATATCGGCCTGTAGTTCTCTTTCTTAGTTGCATCTTTCCCTAGTTTTGGTATCAGTATAATATTTGCTTCCAGAAATGATTTTGATAGGATTGCTTCCTTTTCAATTTCACTGAAGAGTTTGAAGAGTATAGGGACTACATCTTCTGTAAATGTCTTGTAGAATTCAGCTGTGAATCCATCCAGGCCTGGACTTTTCTTTGTCGGTAGGTTTTTTAATTACATCTCGTATTTCATTGGCTGTTATTGGGCTATTGAGAATGGTTATATCTTGTCGTTTCAGTTGTGGTAATTTGTACCTTT
>NW_004524800.1:2350135-2356306 GCF_000260255.1 Octodon degus | reverse complement strand
TCATTTATTTCCAGTTTCATTGCAATGTGGTCAGATAATATGCATGGGATAATTTCTGTTTTCTTACATATACT
This sequence comes from Octodon degus, assembly GCF_000260255.1. Classification (NCBI taxonomy): domain Eukaryota; kingdom Metazoa; phylum Chordata; class Mammalia; order Rodentia; family Octodontidae; genus Octodon; species Octodon degus. The sequence goes on along the minus strand of NW_004524800.1, from coordinate 2,356,232 downwards.
TAAGCATGACCTATCTAAGATTATGTTGTCTATTTTAAAAAATGACCCATGTGCAGCTGAGAAAAATATGTATTCAGCTGTATTTGGGTGGAATATTCTGTATATGTCCACTATGTCCACTTGTTTTGAGCTCAGGTTCAGTTCTTTTATTTCTTTTTTATGTTTTTGTCTGGTTGAGCTATGTTTTGAAGATAAGGTTGTTTTAAGGTCTTCTTTTAAAATTGTGGTATTAGATATTAGATTTTTCATGTCCATTAAGATTTTCTTTATATAGGTGTGTGCTCCCGTGTTTGTTGCATACATATTCAAGAGTGTTACTTCTTCTGCTTGAATTTTACCCCTATACAGTATGTAGTAGCCTTCTTTATTTTGCTTGATCATGTTGGTTTGAAGTTGAGACTGTCTGAGGTTAGCATTGCTACCATTCTTTTTTCTGAGGTGCTGGGGCATGTAGTATTTTGTGCCATCCTTTGACTTTCAGCCTATGAATGTCTTTATGAGTTAAATGTGTTTCTTGTATACAGAATAGTGTTGGATTTTTTTCATGATCCACTGTGCTAATCTATTTCTCTTAATTGGTGAATTGAGTCCATTTACATTGATGGTTAAAATGGAGATGTATTGACTTACAATTGACAGGTTATTTAACTGTTGTCATTTACTCCTTTTTCTCCTGTGTTTAATTGCTTGCCCTATTTAGTTCATTGTTTCTGATCTCATTCATGGAATTGTGATCGTTTTGGTCCCTCTCTAGAACATCTTTCAGCAGCCTGTGTAAGGTTGGCTTTGTCATCACGAAATTCTTTAGCTGTTCCTTGTCATGAAAGTATTTAACTTCTCCAACAAACTTTAAAGGGAGTTTTGCAGGGTATAGTGGTCTGGACTGGAATTTGTTTTCATAGAGGACTTGAAGTACTCTGCTCCATGTTCTTCTTGCCTTCATGGTTTGTGAAGAGATGTAGGCCATTATTCTGATAGGTTTTCCTTTGAAAGTGATCTGCTTCTTTTCTCTAGCGGTTTTCAGTAGATTATTCTTGTGCTGAATTTCTGGGATCTTGACTATTATATGTCTCGGTGTGTTTTTTATTGAATTGCGGTTACTTGGCATTTTTTATGCTTCTGTTACCTGAAAGTCATATTATTTCCTCATATTTGGGAAGTTTTCTGCTATTACTTCTCCCCGTATTTTTTAATGTCATTTGTATTGACTCCTTCTTTCTCATTGATGCCTATTTGTCTCACATTTTTCATCTTTGCATCATCTTGCAGGTGATGCATTATTCTTTCCTGCATCCTCGTTGTTTTTAAGAGATCCTTTCTTACCTTTTCACTAGCTGCACCAGCATCTTCAGGATCTGTAACTCTGTCTTCCCTTTCTCTTAAACTGTCTTGCGAGGTTATGATTGAGATTTTAATTTCCTCTTTATCTCTTTGACTCTGTTTCGTGCAATCTATTTCTTTCCTGCATTGCTCATTCAAGGAATCCATCATTTTTCTAATCTCTACATTTTATCAATTTCTTCTTTAGAAACAGTTATAAATGCTTTTACTGCAGTGCTTTTTTCAGATTGGGTTTCTTCCCTATGTTTCTGTAGTTGCTTCTTTACTTCAGATGCTATGAGTTCTGAGAATCCTTTTTTTTTATTTCAGAAAAGAAATGTCCTCTGAATTCTTCTATAACTTTCTGCCGTTGCTTATTTACTAGCGACGCTATTAATTCATGCATTTGAGCAGAGCTAGTGTCCTCCTCACTTGTTCTGGGTGGACACTGGTTTTCCTCCATATGTTTCTGCATTTGATTCTTTACTGCAGATGTTATTAATTCAGGGATTTCTTTTTTTATTTCCAATCTGAGTTCCTTTATACCTTTCTGCAGCTGTTTCTTTAATTCAGAAGCAGTTGATTCATTGCTTTTAGCTGTGTGATTCCCAATTTGTTCTGTGTTATTGTCCTCTGCACTTGCTACGGGTGGGCTTGGGTTGTGAGATTGCTTTTTGTTACTTCTCATCATTTTGTGTAGCACTCTTTTCTGATCTTTGTTGTAAGTCTTTGTTGTAGTAATAACCTTAGCACATACTGAAGTTCTGGTGCAGATCTACAAATTTTGCATTTATCCAGCTGTGCCAGGCTTGGGTCTGGCTGCTGTGCTCAGGTCCTTCCTGCTGTTGTCCTTGAGGGTGAACCTGTTGTGCCCCTCTGGGAAGATTTTCTGCTCCTATACTAGCTGGGTGCTTCTATCCTCTACACTCTCTGTAGGGATTGCAGCTGCAGGGTTTCAACCAAGGCATGTATGCCAGGCCTGAGCTCGGCCTCGATTGGCAAGTTGGAGTAGGGGGGAGAGGCAGCTCTCCCACACTCTCACTGGTCCTGGGCTAAGACTGCTTCTGGGGGTTCCCAAAACATGGCAGAAATTCCTACTTGGCAGGCAGGGTGGAGGAGGTGCTTCGGAGTGGTGGGGTATGTCCCAAGGGGGTGGAAGAGGGTCTCATCCACACTGCCCCTGGGCTGGGACCAGTAGTAGGTCCCGCTGGTGCAGGGTAGCTGGAAGATGTCCCACATGCTCACTGGGCCTGCGTTAGGACTGGGTCTGGGGTTTCCCAGAATGTGGCAGAATTTTCTACTCAGTGGGCTTGGTGGGGGGAGTGCTGCGGAGTGGTGTGGGGCGTTCCAAGGGGGTGGAATTGGGTCTCACCCACACTGTGCCTGGGCTGGAACTAGTCTTCAGCTTATTTTATAGAACACACCATATTTTTTTTCAGAAAGTCTCTGAAAATTGTCTTTTGACATCGAATGTTGTATACTTCTTTATAGTGTAGGGGCTTTACAGTAGTTCATATTCTTTGTTGATATTCAGTGTAAGGCAATTAGCAAGTTATAACAAAAACAAACCTGTAGACTGAAGATATTACCAATACAAACATAAGAAAGTCTAACCTTTTTATTAGCCATGTACATGGTAAAAAATAGTGATATCATCAACTCTTTCCATCATCCGAATATTTTACTTTTCTCAATGAAACTTTTTCAAAATGAGGATACACATCCCCTAATGTAAATGATAACCTTTTTTTTTTACATGTATTCACTGTAGATGTCCTGAAAATATATATTAGATAATGGGAATTAGAATATACCACATTTAAAGTGATATTTAAAAGCTAAACAACATAACACAAAGGCACACTTCTGTAGGCTTTTAACTAAGACTAAAGTCTTATGTCACATTATCCCATATTTTATAATATAACTAAACAAAAACAAATTATTCTTTTTACAACTTCATGGACTAAGGAAAGTAGTGACAGTACTGGTAAAACATAATTGAATGACACTATAATCAAACTGTTAATAATGAAACATCTTAACAACAAATAATTTTATTAGTATAATCATAAGATTTTTGTCATGATTTATTGTCAATACCTTAGTATACTTTTTGAAACAGAAACCAGAAAATGTAATTGAAAATAGGACACTTTTTACAAGACCATTGTATAACACAATGTATCTAAGGAAAAAAATCAAACATAATATATGTAATATTTACATTATTAAACAATTGGAAGCAGACTGAGAGAGAAAGGAGGAGGAAGAGGATGATGAAAAGACATAAAAATTGTGTGCATGAACCACCTTCCCACAAGAATTTTTTTTTTGGCGGAACCGGGTATTGAACTCAGGCCCTTGGGCTTGCCAGGGAAGCACTCATTCTACTGAGCCATCTCCCCGGCCCCAGGAAATGTAATAATTATGTATAACAAAGCTGTATCAATAAAAATAAAATCTTTAAAATATCATATATTAGGATTTTGGTGGTAAGATATACTGTGCTCACAGAAAATCATTAGCATTGTGAGCATGTCATTCCCCTAAAATTCACAATATATTTAGTGCAACTGGAATAAAATTCTAAATCGTTTTCTTGTGGCTTATGATATGATTTATCATTTATAAATATATTTTATAAATTTTAAAACATTCAATAAAGCATGGCATCAATGTAACAGAGATGCTTGCTTTATGACATATAAGAAATTCATTTAAATAATTTTATCTACGATTATGTGAGATTGGTGTAGATAAAGGATACTAGAATATAACAGGGCACTCTTAAATAGAACCATGTGTAATATACAGCTAGGAGACATAAATTAAAGAATAAATTTTATTTAATATTTTAGTAAAAGCATAATAGTTTTTCCAAATAAAATATAAAACTAAACTAGAGGGCTGGGGACATAGCTCAGTAGAATAAGCACCTGTCTGTCAAGCACAGTGTCCTGAGTCGAATCCCCAGTATCACACACACACAAAAAAAACCTAAACTAGATTTTCACAATACTCATTATCAATATGTATAACATTTTTATGGAAAATATATACATATGAAGCAATCACTTTTATATGATCTGATATAGAAACATTTTGCTTAACCACAGTCTAAATAACACCAGCTGTCATGATTTAAATTTAAGTTAAAATGATATAACTTTAATCTGCGAAATATAAGCATTGTTCCAATACCTGAGCCTGTAAAACACTACAAAGACATATGTACATCATGACCAGTGGCTAATCACTATTTTTTCTAGTCTTTCGTAGGTCAGTGTATATCAGTGCACAGTTGTATTGCTATCTTCAAATTTAAAAAAGTAATATTTGACAGAAGAGGATAATGAAAAGAAAGAATGGGTGAAAAAGGTGAGAGAACATCAGCTAAACAAATATTCTAATTTGGAAAAGTGTGGATGTGACTAGAACATTTGAAAATGGTTATACGCAAGGCAGCAAAGAAAATGTAATGGTAGGAAGACCACATTATAGACATCAGTTTAGGAAAAACTGTACTTTTATTCCACTAAAAGAAGTGGAATAATATAATAGTCCACTAATGATAGTCACTGAAAATTACCCATATCCTACTTCTTGCAGAATATAGAAGATACAAAACACATAAAAGATGATCAACTTCAATATTTAACTAGTGAAAGCATTTTGGAATACTGCAAAAGTTTTCAGTGATTCTTCCTCTTTAGTTTACATCAGATTTTAAAATTTCTTTTAACTTTCTCTAAATATTTATTGTTTTTTCTCTTCTAGGAGTGATTCCTTTTCATTTTTTATTTTAAAGAAGAAAAATATGAAAACAAATAACAAGAACAAACACAAACTCTAAGCAACACAGAACAATAAAAATGGTACAGAATTTCAAAACAAGAAAAGAAAATTAACAATGGTTGTTATATATTGTTATCATAAAATCTGTTGCTCAGTTTACTGGATATAGGTATGCAAGATTGATTAATCAATTAAAAATTAACTCTATATATCAAAAATTTATGCAAACACTTTTGGCATCATGGAACTTATATTCTAAGGAGGTGATAAGGAAAATTCATGAGAAAAATAAGTAAACAAGATAGCATATAACAAGATAATAATTGGCATGGGGCAAACATATGAGATAGGATAAAATAACAATGCTAAAGGGTGGGTTAAATTTTCAGTAGAAGTTTTGCCAATGAAGTAAAATTTGAATGAAATGAAGAACTCATGCAGAAATCTGGAAGAAGAACATTTACAACAGCAAAAACCTGGAACCACAGAGTCCTGAGGAGGGAATGTGCCTCACATATTGTAGAAATAGCAAGAAGGTCGACATCTGGGTCAGTGAAAATAGGTAGAGAAGGATAGACAATTAACAATGAGGGTAGAAGTTTAACTACAGAGTATTGAGGACTTTTCAACTTATTGTGGTGGACTTTGATCTTAGTGTGAATGAGATAGGCACTGAAATTTGATGAGAAATGTAACGTAATTTGACTAATAGATTTATTTTGCTTTCAATATTAAAAGCAAACTTGGACAGAAAGATAGTAAAAATCAAGGACACAAATTAATAATTACAGTAACTCAAATAATATATATTATCATGGTAGCAGAGAATGGAGGTGAGAAATAGAAGTACTCAGACTATGAATGCATTTTGAACACATAACCTAATGGATTTCATTGAAGGGTGTGATGTATGGAAGAAAAGTGAAATGTTACTCTAAGTATTCTATCATAGGTAGGTGTGAGAATGGAAGTCACAGAC
>NW_004524800.1:2328834-2349975 GCF_000260255.1 Octodon degus | reverse complement strand
ATATAGATATAGATAGATAGATAGATAGATAGCTTTCCTGTGTCCTAGTAAAACACTGGATTCTTGTATTTAAGCAGTTTATTTTGATTCACTTTTTCAAAGGTTCAGACAATGGTTATATGACTTGAAGTCAGAAACAACATTGTTGAAAGCAACAGTAGAGGAAAGTTGCTAAACCCTAGGCCGTTGAGAAGCAGAGAAATGAAGAGCCAGGTGGAGGAACACACGATTTCAGGTTACAGTCCTAGTAATCCAGAACTTCCGATTACATTCAACCTCCTAATAGCATATTTAGCTATAAACTCATCAAGAAATTAATGGATTAATGATTATAGTGTTCTCACCATCAAATTACCTTCCCCTCACCTCTGCACACATGAGATCTTGGGGGAAACATTTTATTTTTCAATTTTTTTTTGTATTTGTCAATGTCCACTCATTTTTTATCAAGACTATAATGAATACAAAATTACAACAATCATGTGTCCCTTATATACAACATCATTAAAGCAAACTCTAAGCCACAGTTGTAAAGTATTCAATTTACCTCAAGTCTAAGCTGCAACTCCCTAAGACACTGTTCCCATCACAGTAGTCATTTTAAGTCAATCTCCTTTTTACACAAGGGTAGTTTCTTTAGGGAACACCTTTCTCATGACAAAAAATGCATTGATCATGCATAAGAAAAGAATTTGAGAAAAAAATATATAAATATATTCTTTTGGGGGGAATATTTTTACATTAAAACTGCAGCACTCATCTTTTATTAGGATGTACTAAAACATTTGCAATTTATCTAAGTTAAAACAATATTTTATATGTGTTTTGCTATCACAGATTTAGTTTCTTCCTCTTTTCTCATTATCGGTCTACACAAAATTTTTTATGATACAGATAAATTGTAAAACCTTCTGTGAAACTTTCTTCATTTCTCTCACTTAAAACAAATCAGTGTGGCTTCTCTACCTCTGTCACTGATCTGATGGACAATGGCACGTATTTCCTTACTTGGATCTCACATTAAGCTCTCAGATCTTTTAAGCTAGGACCAGAAGTTTAACATATACATCCTCTCATTCATAGCACAAAAAGTATGATACCTGCAGAGCATATATTTATCTGATGTCAAATGAAGAAATAAAGGAATCACTCATCACTGTTTATTTGGCATCAAATGCTTCAAATAAACTTTGGTATGATATGGGGTCAGGTACCATATTCAATTCACATAAAAGAGCTATCAAGATTGGAGTGAAGCATATTAAGTTTAAACAATAAAAAATTAGGGGCTAGGGAGATAGCTCTGGAGAATAAGCACTTGTCTGGCAAGCTCAGGGTTCTGAGTTCAATCCCCGGTACTGCAAAATAAATAAATAAATAAATAAATAAATAAATAAATAAATAAATAAATACTAAAATGAGATTTTTTTAGCATATCATTCTTGGAAAATATGAGGTAGAACAGGTTTTAGATTGTGCTTCAAAGATGGATTTGTGCTGAGTCCTCAAATTCATGAATCAAAATGTTAATCAACTAAATCATTAATGTTTTTCCTTCAGCTTTTCAAAGATGTTTATAAATTAGTCTTCAACTTTTAAGGTCAATTAATTGTGCTGAAATCTAATGAATTAGGTATTTGGATTCATACCTGCGACATACTGCAAGCTAATGGCTCAGTGTGACATAAGACTAACATTTGTTGATGCTAGATATTCTCTAACTGAAATGTTTAAATATGTTATGGTTTCAATCCTTGTTTCATATTTAATGTGTTAGTATAAATTTTTACATATTTCTTACTCATAGCTTATTTAAGAATATGCATGGGCGTAGTGATGTCCTCCTCAAATTTATATAGTGAAATCTTAACATCTAATGCCTCATAATTTTACTGGATTTTCAGATAGTAGCTTTAAAGAACCAATTAAGTTAAATAAAGTTTTTAAAATGAACCATAATATGACTAATCTCCTTATAAGAAGATGAGATCATAAACAGAACACAGAGAAGAGGAAATAAAGTAAAAATGGAAGATATTTTTATTTATGCACACAACAGAGAAATTTCATGAGACCAGCCCTTCCAACACCTTGATCTTTGACTTGTAATTTCCAGAACTTTGATAAAATGAATTTCTGAGATGTTGCTTGGTCCCAGCATGCCTCTTGATGTTCCCAGAGCAAAGGAAGGATTTTGAGAAGATAGAATTAGAAATTTTGGAAAATAGCACTAAAGACAATAAAGAATGAAGAATTTTTTGTAATGCTATAATCTAAGCATAACTGATGTGCTCATTTTGGTATATACTTACCTAGTCATTTAAAACTATTTCAAAGAAACCACCAAGGTACTGTCTGCATTGTCTATACAGTATTCATTCCCACAATCAATGAATGATAGTACAGACTGGTGCATATTTTCATATCATTTGTTATTATTATCATTGGCTTGCATTTGACATAGTCCTTTTACTGTATATATGCACAAGAATAGGTATGTACAAGAAACCCCATACTGTGGGTATTTTATGTTTCGCTAATATAGAAACATGTGAGAAGTATTTGAAAATTATTTCACAATCATTTTTCAACATATAATTATACTATAAGGGGTTTTTAATATTTTGAATGTCATGTGGTAAAATAACTGTGGATGAAATTGCATTATTTTGAGAGGTCATTATCTATTTAATAATTTAATTATTATTCATTTCAGTCTTATGTCTTTTATTATTGGTGTCATTTGTCAATTACTGTCACCTCCCCTGAATACAATTTCTCACTGATTTTAGAACCCAAATTCTCTGCCGTTGTATCTACAAATATTTTTATTTCAATTTGATCAATTAAATGCAGAAATATATACACATGTAGCTGTTCCTTCCAAAGATAATTTCCTCAGTTCCTCGATTATCTTTGATCTCATTCTTCACTCTGTATTTTAGACTGACTGCTTATACTCCTCATGATCCAGAACTGCAACCTCTCCATAGCTTCAGTTTAATTAATTTTACGCACTCAGTGACATCATTTTTTTTAAATAATGTACTTAGTACAGGTTCTACCTAAACAGATTGGACTCATAGTGATCTTCCTGTTTTCAGCCATCCAAACACTGGGATTACAAGTTCGCGCCACCATGCCCAGTGCCAATAGCAATCACAAAGTGCTCCAGGGTTGGGGTCAGCAAGGCATATCTGGGATCAAATCCCGGCCCCTGCACCTGCACTGGCACGTGCTGTATTCTGCTGACCTATCTGGCTGGCCCTTAGTTTTCATTTTTAAGAAATTTATTGTGGTGTTTAAACTTGTGTGACAATTTTTCAATATCATATTATCATTATATTTGTTCCAAAAAGTGTAGATACTTTTATGTACGTAGAATGTTTTGTGAAGAGTGACATTAATACTTAAATTGGTAAACTCTAAGTGAAACAGATTGTCCTCCACTATATGATAAGTGGTCATATACATATCATATGTATGTATATATATACATATATATTTATACATATGTAAATTGTTCATTCTACTGAATCTACCTTTATACTATCCATAACTATGTACCAATTGGTTTTATATATTAGTCTAGAGAAACCTAATACGTAAGTAGAAACATTCCATATATTTTCATTTTTCTGTTCTCTTTTACTTAACATAATGATAGATTCATTCATGTTTTTATTTCAATACCTCATTTTGCTTAATTCCTGAGTGCTTTTCTATTGTATGAGTTCATTACTCTTGTTATTGTAAACTGTATTCCACAAGGCCCCATTATCTCCATGGCTATTTATGAACAAAGTTTGTACCCTGTCTCCTCTACTTTTAGGTGTAAAGAATAAAGCATCACCTAACTTATTAATAATGCTGCTTCTGCTTTGTTGGACTATTTATGGCCATATTTGTAAGTACTGTGTTGTCTGCATCCTTCACGCAACATAAAAAATTAGTGGATCTTCCATCTCTATATAATTTCAGGATTCCATGTCCTCATACCTTTTTATTCACTCTTCTACCATCTGTCATACAAGCTTAGCATTTAAAATTTGTAAATATGCATTGATTTTGAGGTTTCTTAGAGCCAACATGGAGGTTAACTTGTCTCATAACCTCAGGTTCTTGAAAGACTGTGAATTCCCTGGGACTACATTCCAAAATTTTGGAAATTTTGCTTATAACTTATTTTTGCATCTCATTTGGGATGCTAGAATTTGTTTTGCCTATCAGGCACTTTCTGGTTACTTTAATTAATTGTTTTTAACTGTTAACTACCTTCAGTTTCTTATTTTCCTTTTCTATGCTGTGAATGCAACTAATAAGAATCAAACAACTCTGTTGTCTTTGCATATGTAGTTACACTCGTCTATTTAAACTCTTAAATTACTGGTTTGGCTAGAGATGTCCATTTTATCATGAGAGTCTCTGAAACTACCATGGATTTTTTTTTGTTGTTGTTATTTTGAATTTAGGACAGGCTCTACAGGGTCTCACTATGTAGATCAGACTTGTAGTGATTCTCTTGTTTACATCCTCCCAAGCACTGGGATTAGAGGCATGTACCACCACACCCAGTCTCAATCACCTTCTCAGTGTACCCTGGAGAGTGGGGCCAGCACATTATGCTGGGAATCAAACCCCAGCCACTGCTTTCTGAAGAAGCAGACACTTGAGTCAGCTGAGATATCTGGCCAGCCCTGATAAATTTTTAAAATATTTGTACCACAATCTTTTTAATGTATTAATTTTCCTTCCTCATACTTGGGATGTGGCCCTACCAGTCACCTGTGTATTCAGTAGACAATCCCTGTGTTCTACATAACTGTCTGCTCTGTTGGAAACCAAAAATGTTAACCTACTCTCCTACGAAACAGACACCAAGATGAAGCTAAAAGTTTAAACTTAGTAAGTGGTTAAATCTGTTTAAAAGTAGAAAAGCAACAGACACAAGAAGTGAACATTTAACATAACAGGGCATGTCTGATCTTATTAAATTGGAGAGAAAAATGAGAATAGAATACAGAAAACCTCACATTTATGTATTGCTGACAAAGTGTTTCTAACTAAAATGTGCCACAAATTTGTCCAAAAGCGATCTTTTATTGCTAAAACCAAAACCTTTTAATCATCTCGGTATTTAGCCAATTTTATTCCACTGATAATGTTAATGTCATTCACTCAACGTTCAAATTATGTCTAACTTTCCTAATGATATCATTGAATCTGATATTTGTGTTTATTTGTCATTAACTCATTCTCTGAGTACTTTCTTACTTTTCAACTTAAGATGTTCCATGTTCATTTTATATTTTATGCATGAGAGTAGTAGATTCAGCAATTTCAAAAGAAGCCCTGAGTTCTTTTAATAAAACATACTGAAAAAGGAAGCCGTAAGAAGCTAGATACACTCATTGCTATTAGGTGTTACTGATTTCAACGTCTTGTGGTGTACAGTTGTGGAATATAAGTGTATAAAATGCACAACTAGGGGGCGGGTCACAGTGCCTGCAAGTAGGCGCAGGGGCCAGGAGTTCAGTCCTAGGGCCATCTGTGCCAGCCCGTCCCCGGGGTCCCTTGAGATGGCAATTGAGACTGGGCGTGGTGGCGTGTGCCTGTAATCCCAGCTCCTGGGAGGCTGTAAGCAGGTGGATAACTACGAGTGAGTCTGATCTAGTAGTGAGACCCTGAACACCCTGTAGACTCTTCCCTAAAATACAGTAAAAAAATTAAAAGTTCAAACCAAGCTCCCATATATGTGTATAGTTTATAATTACCAATATGAATACTTTAAATTTAAGCTTGTTCTTTCAGTTTTAACTGAATATCACAATGCCTATTTAAATGTCTTCAATTTCTTTTTAAATATCTGTAAGTATTTCTATGGTGAGAAATTTCGTTTACATTGTCCTCAGAATACCAGAGAATAGCAGTCTCTTTTCTACACAAGTTTTCTTTCTTTAAAAATTTAATTTAATTTAATTTTTATGAATTAAAAAAGGGAAAATGAAAAGCAGGAACAATGACAGAAACAGGGCAACATACAGCAAGAAATATGTTACAGATTTTCAAAACAAGAATAGCTATTTGACAATGGTTGTCATATTATCTATTTTGATTGTAAAATCTGTTAAGATTAACATAGTTATGCAAAATCAGACAAATAATTTATTAATGATTTTTTAATAAATCTTAATTTTTGTTCCCTTTTTAAAATTTTTAAAACTTTATTTTATAAAAAGAATAATAATAAAACATCAATAAGACATTAGGGATGGTACACATTTAGAAGACCAAGATGAGAGATATTCAAGCATGGTTTTTGTATTACACATTGCTGTCCTCAATGTAGTTGCTTTAGATAGAAGATATCAACATAGAGGGTTAGCCAAGGTGAAAATTCTAAACATTAACTACTATTTTAAAAATACTGATGGAAATTATTAGTACAATCATCTCAGCCTTCCTGGATATATACTTGCATGTTTTTTCTCCAGTGTTCTGAACCAGATACCTTTTAAACATTGTGATTGTGTCCTTTCAATTTGTGCTGCTCCTCCTTGATATTCAACCATTGTCATTCTGTAAGAATTGTGATGTTCTATTTCGGAACAATTTTCTCCAACATATGTATTTTATTCACCTTACAGAACTCATATAATCCACATTGCATCTCTCTTTTGGGTCTCTGTCTCCTTTTACATCTCTGTCTGTCTGTCTGTCTGTCTGTCTGTCTGTCTGTGTCTCTATGTCTCTGTCTCTGTCTCCATTTCTCTCTGTCTCTGTCTCTCTCTTCTTAGCTTTTATTCTAGCAGCTTTTTAAATCATGGATATCTTCACCTATCTTTGCCATACTTCTTGGTCTCTGACTTTCCACAGATTTACTCCTCTCCCTCAAGACTAGACCCTTAGTTATGATTTGTGTCTGTATGTCCCCTCAAAGTCCCATTTGGTCATGGGGGTCAGGCTTTTAGGAGGTGGTTGAATCTAGATTTTATGACATTTCTTGTCTAGTGCTGGGATTGAGGTGTCAGTGCTACACCTTCTCTAGGGAAGATAGCCTGCATACATTATAAGGGAGGGAAACTTGCTTGCTATTTCCTTTGTGCTCTTGTTACTTTTGTTGTCTTCCTCTGCCATGAACTGTTACCCCTCTGACACACCACCTTGTTTTGGAGCCAGCCAGTTATGGGCTGAAACCTCCACAATGACCTAAATAAACTGTCCCTTTTGAACTTTGGGTGTAAGGTTTTTGTCTCAGCGAAGAGAGAAAAACAATCAATATACCTTTCTTCCAGCTTGGTACTGATGATGCCAAGCCACTGCTCAATAGAGATGCTGTCCTTCTCTCAATCTCTGTCACAGTATCACTAATGTCTATACTAATATCGCTATGACCTACATGTTAGTGTTAAAGACTGACGTGTTCAGAGAAGAATAGTAGGAAAACGAAATAAAAAATGGTTGAGAAGTGATAAGAGAAAAAATGATTTAAAAATACTATTATTATACATTGAGTTGGCAATTGAAATTTTGATACATTCTCTGATTTAATAATTACTTTTTCACTTTACTGAATAGATCTTCTGCATTTTAAAACTGGAATCAATTTCTTCACACTACTGAGGAGTGAACCCAGGGAACACTATGCTCATTTTTTATTGAGACAGGAACTCTCTAAATATTAATATTTGTTTCTCTTTTTTAACCTTTTATATATTATTTTAAAATCATTTTCAGTTCTTTCAAGAAATTTCATCCTTGAATTTTCTAAGTATACTTCTCTGGATTGAGTATGTGTGACCTACTCTTTACCCTGAAATTCTTATGTTAAGTTTTAATCCCCATTATGATTCTATTTGGAGGTATGAAAGAATGCAAAAGGTCCCTCTGTTCACTGGACTGCTGGAGTATCCAGTCAAATATCAATGGACTGGAGTGCACTGCAGTGTCCTGAGTGAGTCTGTATCCAAAACCCTAAGGATCTGCATTAAAAGGCTGATGATTCTGTGCTAGAAGTTTGAAAGTCTGTGCTGCAAGCTTTGAGACATACATCCAAATATAACTATAGATACTAGAGCTCCTCCAAAGGAACAGAATTGAGACTTCCTTCTTTTCTTTATTATTCCATCCATGCAAAAAGCATGTTTGTTGGTATACCCCCCCACACACAGTGGATCTTCCCTCTTGGTAAGTCTATCTTAAAGATATGTCCAGTACTTTACTAAGCCAATCATCTAGGTATTTCTCATTCAATTTGATACTGTGGTTAACTATCACAAGTAAGTTAGAAAGTAAATTTCATGTATTAACATAGTAGAAACAAGGAGATAGATATTTTGCCAATGAGAAGGCTCTCAAGAGACCCAGCAAAAAACAAGATATGGAAAGGGAGGGGAAAAGAAGGGAATATAAATGAAATCAAATACAACATTTATGTGTACCAAATTCACCAGATGGATGTTATAATTATCTATCATAGATACATATGAACAAAATTTAAAAAGTAGTAGAAATACAAATTGGAATAAATTTATGGAGCGTATGAAACCATCTCTTACAAGAACATTATTTTTGCATTTAAGTGATATCTCTCAAAAGGTTTTGATGACTTGATTTTCTCATAATTGATCTTTCTTTACTGGGCTATTTGTGTTTTATTCTCTATCTATGTTTTTCTTTTAATTTTAAGTATGTATCTTTATTTTAATTTAGATTTTAATGAACTCTATCAATTTGCAGAAACAAATAGTTCTTCAATTCAATATTTGTTTTTCATCTTATACCTTAATGATTTTCCGAAAATTGTTTCTCCATGTCTTTTTTCTTGTTCATTGTATCTCATTTTTGGATATTCCATTTTATCTTTTTTTCTAAACACTTATGTTTCTTTTAATTTTCTTCTGAGTTTTGAATTAGTGTCGCCTTTATACGCAATGCCATTTATTGTTATTTCTATAATACTGACACTATTTCTTACTATTTAAAATCCACTTCAAAATTCACATACATGACTATTGTTTTCTTTTCTTCCTCCTAGTTTCTGTAGCAAAATTTCATAAATGTTATTTCACACTTCAGTAAAATAGAATCATAATTTACCACTTAGAGTACATTGCCTCCATTTATATTTTTTATTTGAAAGAGAATTGCTGTGCTGGCCCCACCATGGGGGCATGCTGAGACAGTTATTGAGACTGGGTATGGTGGCACGTGTCCATAATCCCAGCACTTGAGAGGCAGAAAAACAGGAGAATCACTATGAGTCCGATCTGTGTAGTGAGAGCCTGTATACCCAGTACTAAATATATGCATAAAAATAAATAGCGTTGGCAAAATAGCTCAGAAAAGTGATAATATGTAATATCCAAAAATGAGATACAGTGAACAAGAAAAAAAATAACCATGAAGAAACAATTTTAGGAAAAATCATTAAGAAGCTATAAGATGAAAAAAATACTGAATTGAAGAACTATTTGTTTCTGCAAATTGATAGAGCTCATTAAACCTAAATTAAAGCACCTGCAAGCCGGCTCAGGGGCCAGGGGCTTCCATGCTAGCCCCACCTCCGGGGAATGCTGAGACAGTGATTGAGACTGGGCGTGGTGGTCTGTGACTGTAATACCAGCTCATTGGAAGTTGTAAACAGGGGAATCATTACAAGTCTGACCTAGTACTGAGACCCTGAACACCCTGTAGACCCTTCCTTAAAATACAAAAATAATAAATAAATAAAATAAAAAATAAATAAAAAGAAAGTGGAAAAAACAAAAAATAACAAGAACAAAGGCAAAAATAAAGTAACATAAAACAATAAAAATGATACAGAATTTTTTAAAAGAACAGGAAATTAACAATGGTTGTTATATTATATATTATTATCAAATATCTTGCTCAGCCTACCAGATATAGGCATGTAAGACTGATCAAACAGTTAAAATCTTACATTTTCATTTCTATAAATCTTGAAAAATTTTGTCCTTTCTATTATTCTGTTTAAATGTATTTGGTTATTACAGAGTCTCACTACACAGCTCAGACTCATAGTGATCCTCCAGTTTTCAGCCTCCCCCAGAACTGGGATTACAGGCATGTACCACTATGCCTGCTGAGGCTCTGTGGCCAGCTCAGCCCACCCTGGGAGACTGGCATATGGTGCCAGGAATTGAACTGAGGTCCTTGAGCTTGCCTAAGTTTACCTAAGCAGGCACTGTGGTCCGCTGAGCTATCTTGCTTGTTCCTTAATTTATTTTAGAGTATAAAAATAATAGATAATACAGTAGAAATGATATACACTTTTAAGAAAACATCATGAAAGTTATTCAGTAGTGGTTGCTGTTTTGCATATTGCTGTCTTCAATGTAGTTGTTCAGATTACAGATGCTAGCACATCAAATTGATCAAGGTGAAAAGTTTAAGCATTAAATTCTACTTTCAAAAAACTAATAGAAGGCCAGTGAGATAACTTAGTGAACTAAGCACCTGCTTAGGCATGTACAAGGACCAGGGTTCAATCCCTGGTTCTGTATGCTGCACTGGCCCCACTCTTGGGCCTGCTGAGCAGGCCAGTGAACATGATAGCACATGCCTGTAACTCAGGCTCTGGAGAGGCTCAAAACAGGAGGATCACTACAAGTCTGAGCTGCACAGTGAGACCCTGTAGACCCTGTACCAAATAAATAAAAAGAATAGGAATCAGTAGTATAATGATCTTAGCTATCCTGTGTATATATGTATATATTTGCATGATTTTCCCTTCTTTCTAGCACAAAGTAGTTTCAAAATAATAACTTCATTTTTAGTAACAATTTTATATTTCTCCTCTTGCTCTTGCTATGATAGCTTAATAAAAATTGATTTCAAAGGAAAAACTGTTAAAGATTTATGTTCTCACTTTTCTTGATTTCAAGGATCATGGCTTATGAAGTCCTGTTCTCTTTATTACCATTAATCATGGTAGATAAACTTCAATAGATTAAGAAATCTCTAATAGGTTAGTGGAGGACATTCTGAATGTGTCTGTCGGTCATTATCATGTAGATCATCAAACTGAGTAGGGGGAGACCCACCCAAGATGTGGGTGACACCAATATTTTGGCTTGAATCCCAGATGGTATGAGAGGAGAATAATGGAAAAGTATCTCGATTTTTGAAGATATTTTATAGCTTAGTTCCTAGTTTCTTCGGTCTTCCAATTCAGACTAACAGTGACAACTGTACAGTGACCTTCTAGGCCTTTGATATTGAATTGATGCTGCTTCATGAATCTCTCTTATAGTGTGGTTTAATCATCTTAGGTTAAGGCTCATTATGAATAGATTGTCTCTTGAAATGCAGAGAGCCACTACAGATTCTTCTGCCTCTGATCAGGTAAGTCTGCCTAATAAATCTGTTTTTATTGATTCTGTTCTTAGAGAATACTAATAATTCTCTTACTCATCATTGATTTCAATATTTTCCTTCCCAGAACTTACTTTTGACTCAATGTTACACCTCTGCCCAGGTCAGTCTCTTTTTATATGGGATGATTTCAAGGGCTTTTTAAATCCTTTTTGCTTCACAAACTCTAAAATATTTAAATATTATTTTGTTTCTTAAGCATAGTTTGTACTTATGCTCCATATGAATCTCCTCCGTATGACAACTTCTGTTTGATTTTGGGCCTTTCGTATCAATTTTTAGTTATTTTTACACTCTTGAGAATGGTTCATGGATTTCAAATGTATCATTCCACACTGGAGTTTCTTCTCTTAATGGAGCCATTTCGTGAACATAAGTTTTAATTTTAAAATGATCAAATTTATTAGTGAAATTTAGCTATAACATACTTTTTATTCAATTTCTTGAGGAGAAAAACAGCAGGGATAAGTTTCATAACAAATGATGTGCCAACTTATCCAGCATTCCAGGTTTCATTTCTATATTTGTATTTCTAAACATGGAACTTGAAAGGGTGAAATGCCCAGTTGATACCTCATGTGTTTCATGTATTTATGTCTTTTCTCTTACTCTACATTTTCAGAAAGCAAATGCTTTAAGCAAAAAATTGCATTTTATATTACTCTATTTTGCAACCTCCCATAGTGTTAGTCACAGAGAAGATCAACAAAATATTTGTTAGCTAATTCTTTTTATTTTTATAAGAATTTTCTAGTAGTGCATGGGAATGCATGACCAGACATTTTTTTTCATTTCCTCGCCCCTATCACCAGAATTTATAGTCCAGAAAAAATTAAAGAACACTTTCAGCTGTGGAATATATTTTAGTTTATATGTCATCTTCAAGTGAGTGATACCAGGGTATCTGTAATACTCTGTTTTTTTTAGTTTATTAGTATGTTGTGTATAGTACATAATATTTAGATTCCTTATAGAAAATATTTGTATATGACATATCTCACTTACTTTTTCCACTCCCTCTACCTTCCCTCCCTCACACTTACATTATTTCCCTCAATATAGGTGAAATATAATTTCCAATCTGCTAAGTGTAAGATGTTTTAAGTTTATGTGCCCTGAAATTGAAGAAAGATTCCAAAGGATAAAAGTACTTAGGATAGGAAATGTTTATTGTAAGATAGCACCTGAGAAATAAGAAGGTTCCTGGAAGTGAATTACTTTTTATAAAAAATTACTTATTGAGCAGACTGACAATGTGGATACAAGGTGTGTCAAACTACAATCTGTTTATAGGATTAAAATATAGCTTCTTAGTTAACATTGAACAAATTAGGATATGAGCCATGTAGCGAGGGTATAGGGAAAGATCAGAGGCTCTTTTGGGGAAGCGATAGGTCTGAGTGTTCTGGTCATCTACTTGGGTGATACGTCTACCTGGACTGAACTGGACCAGGTGATATCAATCAGAGTAATGAAACACTTTGAAATATATAAGATGACCAATGAACTGTTATTATTTTTACCAACCATGATTGTCTTGGAAGTTGAATGTATAGAATGTTAACATATTACAATTATGATATTGTACAGATAAAACCTCCAGTCAAGGTTCTATCTTAGCAGTTTGCATGAAAATTCTGATGACATAATATGTGAAACACATTTACATGTCCATCTCAGTATAGAATAGCTTTTTAGTCAGTTATCTTTATATAATTACAAGATATAAAATGATATAAAGAAATCTGTATCTAATTCATAATATGTTAACCATATTTTTGTGTTCAGAATAACATTTATGTATAATATACTTGTTTATTTATGTACTTTACTAATTCATTAATGCCAAAGCTCTATTCTTTAGTGACATTATCTGGATTGAATGGTGTTTAAATACCTCCAAATGTTAAAGCACAATCATATAAAAACAAGAATAAAAACAGTCTTAATAATCTGGCTGACTGTCTCTTCTTGAATTTGTATGCAGATTTTATTACAAGTACCTGTAACATAAGAAAGGTAATGCTAGATGCTTGAGATGAAAGTGTGTGCTACCATAAACAACTTTAAACTGGAAGTCACCAATATAAGTAGTTGCACAGTTTTTTTTTTTATCTTGAGAGGACTATAATCTTGGAAACCACAAATATATCACATAATATAGCACGGAGTTAACAGTAATTGGTGTCATAGTTATATAAAAGTCTTTATATATTTTAGTTTTGCTCTTAAGGAAAATTTTAGACTCTTTTAACAGGTTGCAAATGTGTAACTGTATTGATAAGATTTAAAGATGTGTTTACAATGCTGATAAGTTTTTGAAACGATGTTAATGACCACAGATTTATTACCCAAATGTACAAGTATATCTTATTTATATAATAACAAGATGCTTCTTTAATCAAAACCAATAAGTTCAGATCAAATTTAAAAGTTAAGACCAGACTTAAAGAGTTGTCAATTGTGGTAATCTTATGTTTAAGGTCTAAACATATATTTTATAAAAGAGAGCACCTATTACATTGTATGTATTAAATAGTATTAAATCTGAAAACTGAAATTTAAAGCTTAAGTTCACAGTGTAGCTTGTTATTTACATGTATACACACATATCTATCTATCTATCTATCTATCTATCCATCTATCTATCTATTATGCCTTGAGCTAAGATAATAGTGGTTTAACCAATCATGAACCAATTACTGAAAATATATGGTAGGTTAATATTTACATACTCTAGTTGTTTAAAAACTCACTTTTTGGCAAAAAAACATAATGACAAGAATATACTTATTTTAGTAAAATATAGAGCACTTGTCTTTTAAGTTTAGTTTTGTACATCTATCCTAGTACATTCCCATATGTTAAATTTATTTAGGTGTAGAAAATTTAATCTTCAATTATAATCAATTTAAATATGTCTTCACAATTGCTTTAGATGACTCATGAGAACCAAGTCTTAATATTTAATCACTTTAAGCTATACATATCATCTATAACAAAAGGTAAAAACTTTTAAGTTGTTGTAGACAAAGGGGATACAAAGGAAAGACCATTTTGTATTTGTATATAGAAAATAGGATAGATATACAGCTACTTTCTCTTAATTCAATGGGAAGAAAGATTTTTACTAATAGTAATTGGATAGGTTATAATGTGTGCATCTCATACTATGAATAACCACTAATAAGATAACAATAGGCAATGTATTAATTATTGAAACTGTCCTATTAAACAAAACTAAACAAAAAAGGGTATACAAAGGAAGGACCATTTTGTATTTGTATATACAAAATAGGATAGATATACAATTACTTTCTCTTAATTCAATGAGAAGAAAGATGTGTACTAATTGTATTTGGACAGGATATAATATCTGCATCTTGTACTATGATTAACCACTAAGAAGATAACCAATATACAATGTATTAATTATTGCAACTGTCCTATTAATTGTTTTTGAAACTCTCTCAAAATTAAAAATTAAAATACATTAAAATATAGACACTGATTTTGTAAGAAAGTCTTTTGATAGTATATAAATTAACTAATAAGACAGATGGAAATATGTGACTAAATTTAAAGATATCTATTTTTGATCTTGTTTATCCCCCACTGCTAAACTTGTGCACAAAGGTATTTGGGGCACAACATGAGTACCTATTTAATAATATATCAACTAAATAGACTATATACCTGAAAATTGACACAAAGAGATGTAAATAGTAAGCCAATCATATATAAAATGTATGTTATTGGACTTTAAAGCATGGATAGAGTATTCATAGAAATGGAGAAATTTGGCAAATAGAAAAACATCAGTTCTAATTCAACATTCCAATTAGACTTGTTTTGTAAAAAACAGTGCAAATGTCCTCATTGACCTATGAATAAGCTTTCTTTACCTTAAATGTTGGTCTTGACTTATGCAGCTTATAATATATAAACTCAGCCCTGTTATAAAAAGTCTTAAACTTGGTTTTAAATTGAGGAGAGATAGCAACCAAATATCCTATCTAGAAATATATAGCTCTTCTCCGTAATAAATTTTCTATACTAAAATTGTTAAATATACTTTTGAAAACAACATCCCTGACACTTTCTTAATAGTGTCAATATACTGGTGATAAAATATTACTTTTTTTATCTTGATTTCAAACTTTCACTATAAATCTTTCTAACTTTTATCTTGTGTTATTCAAATTTTTTTGACTTTTAAGACAATAAGTTAGCTCTCATTTTAATATGAAAAACTAATTTAACTTTTAAAAAAGTAAGGCTCTGAGACCAAACCTAAATATTCAACTGGACTAAGAAAATAGCCAGTTTTTTGGTTGTAGGCATCCAAGAACAACAAAGACTCAAGGAATGAAAAAAGCCATTTCTACAGGATCATATAACTCTGGTAAGTCATCCAACCTCCTGAGTAAGGACCTTATTGGACCCCAGAAAACCAATGATAACCATTCAGTATGCATTGTGCACAAAGGAGCGTCACTGAAAAGAAAGCCATTGTCCAAGTTTCAAACAAAAGGGCCATAATGTCAAGCAATACTGTAACTCATCCTGACAGATGACAATGACAGAGGAGCTAAAAGTCTTTACATATGGCTCCAAAAGTATCTCCTGGAAAGCCTTGACTGAACTTAACATGCAACACAATATTATTTCTAATTAATATAGGTTTCATTTAAACTTGATCTGAAACATCCATAAAAATTTTAACAAGATATATAAAAATGTTAATATTCATTTACACTAAATATATAATGAGTCTCCAAGTCCTATAAGTCCTATATACTAGAACATCCTGAAATCTCCATCTACATCCACAACTTAGAACTATTAAGTTTCAATAAGGCTAATGAGCCACGGTAATAGCTTTGATGTAAATCAGTGAATAAATAAGGGAAATATTTTCCTCTTAATAGAGTTTATATTCCTGTGTAAGATAAATAGAATAAAAGTGTGAGGAAATAGTAAATTATATATTTTTCACTCAAGTTGGTAGGTGATATTGACAAAAAAAGAGTGTTTTCTCATCTGTCAGAACTTATGTCCCTTTTTAGTAACAATTTTACTTTACTATTCTTAAATAAAATTAATAGCATAAACAAAATTCTATACAGGATTTTAAAAATATATAATTTTCTACCTATGCTCCAAAGACGGAATAAAAAGAATGTATGATAAAATATCTATAATTTATTAGTTAAGTACTTGAAATGACTACACTATATGGAATATAGTTATCAAATAACTGAAATCATAATTAATATTACAAATACAATTGCAAAGTGAGAGGGAAGTATTTCATTAGAGTTTTAAATATCACTTTGCGACATGGTGGGTTTTTATAATTAGGACAAGCAAACAAAGCAAGCATAACCTCTCAAATAACAGGACACTCATGTTTCTAGAAAATTCACTGACTATTAAAGCCATCACCACCCAAATCAGTAGGTTCTAGGTTTAGTTTATTTTAAACAGAGTTTCTAACAAAATAGTGAAGGAAATATTGTCAGGTAAATAACACAAGATACAAAGCACTTTTTGTTTTGGTTGTGTTTGCTCTGTACATTACCAGATATCTAAGCATTCTGGGCTATATCTACTAAATGCCATGGGAAAGTTCCATTCTGGCAAGAACCACAATATATTGCTATTTCTCAGAGGCCCACTAAGGGATGATTGGGCCTTGATCATGAAATAGTGTTAAAAAGAACCTGCTTTTGGGTTTCATCTGTATTTACAATCACATGACTGTCAGATACATAGGCTTATTTAATTACTTATAAAAGTGGCTACATTCTTATTTGTGATCATTATCAGTAGGTAAAATCTCATTAAAAAGCATTGTGAAGGCATGGTAGCAGAGTGTGCTACATGTTAATATACATATAATTTCTGATTTTAGAATTTCTCTGTTATATTTAGGCATAATTTTGTTTTTAGGCAATTGATACATTCTCCAACAGTTTTGATCATATACATGTGATTTTCTAGATATGGGAAGAATTAGCAACAGTAGCTTATCTGACTCATAACTGAGTGACAAATGGAATGAGAAAGTTCTTTTCTAAGAAATCTGCTGAGTACTGCACAAAAAGAGTAAAAGACAATGATTTTTCATAGCTAAATAAAACAGAAAACCAGTAC
Organism: Octodon degus; assembly: GCF_000260255.1. Lineage (NCBI taxonomy): Eukaryota > Metazoa > Chordata > Mammalia > Rodentia > Octodontidae > Octodon > Octodon degus. Next base: position 2,332,419 of record NW_004524800.1, on the reverse strand, counting down.
TAGAAAACATGATAAACAAAAGGAGACTGCAAACAGAGTATTAAGATGGGTTCATTTTTTCTAGTAATACATTTTGTTTTAAACCATCTCTTTTTTTCTTTATTTTTTCTTATTTTAAAAAGAAAAAAAAACAGCATTTCAAGACAAGATAAGAAAGTAATAATGTTCATTTTGTATCTGTGTATTCAAAGTGGTTAGGATAGATATATAGTTGCATTCTCTTAATGAATAGAATGATTTGTTCTAATGGTGTTTGTAAATAGGATCACAAGTCCGCATCTTGTACAGCAATTAACCACTAAGAAGAATATATGCAGTGTATTATTTGTTGAAACTGTACTTCCTATTTGATTTGAAACTGTCTCTTTGCTATCTGTTTATCAATAAAACTTTGAAAAAAAAGAAAGTAGTAATAAATAATGCACTGTGACCAAGGAGATAGTTCAGTGGCTTAAGTGCCTGTCTGGCAAGCACAAGCCTGTGCTATCAATCCCAGGCACAAAAAAGAAAAACTACTCAGGGTAGAAGAAATATACTTGAGTTAATGTACAAAAATATTAGCATGAAGCTATCTTTTCAATGAAGTAAGAGAAACTAGAAGTATCACTATCTTAGATTCTAAGGCTAATTTCTTGGACAAAGTGCAAATGACAATATTAAAAATGTTGTGCTTTTTGTCTGTGAAATGATAGCTAAGGTGATGACGTATCTTTCCTAATAATTCTGCCCTTTAATTGGGAAAACACTGAACAGAAAGAATAGTAGAAAAGACTAGGGAAGAATAATGCAACATGATGGCGCAAAAAGTGAAATGAAAGTTCACGAAGAAGTAAGGCAAAGCTTTTACATGAAAGCATAGAGGAAAAATGGTTTGAGACAAAATTGTTGACAGAGTAACATATCAAGAGTTATATTCACAAACAGTTCTCACATATATAAAGAAATCAAATGAAGCTATATCCCATGACTGAAGATAAATGAGTTAAACTAAGAGCTAGTGTATAACTCAAGGTCAACAATTGAATATTAAACAAGTTTGGACATGCATATTTAGATGTACCACATTACACTCAAATGAATACTTATATTTTCATTCATCGATGTAATCCATTCATTTATCAACTATATAATGTGTAATAAATATAAATCTTTTTTGAGTAGTTACTAATTCTGCCATGAAATGATTCTTGTTGGCAAAAAAAAAAAAAAACTTCCAGGCAAAGATATGATTTTTAAGAAGCCTGTTAATTTTGTGATGAGGGGAAGGTATGGGAAACAGCTCATTCTGTACATTTCTTTTATGATCGATGAGTATATGTAGGCTGCAAATATCAAAGATTTCAACTTTATTTCCATAATTTTATTGAGAAATAAATACCAATGAGACAGTTTCAAATCAAATTGGTAGGACAGTTCCAATAATTAACACATTTCATACTGCCTTCTTAGTGGTTGTTTGTTGTACAAGATGCAGAAATGATATCCTATTTACAGACACCATTAAAACAAATCAGTCTATACCTTGAATTAAGAGAATGTAGCTATATATCTGTCCTAACCATTTTGAATACACAGATATGAAAAGGACATTCATTTATATCCATTGTTCTTTAGTTGCATTCTTTAAATATTATAGGTGTGTGAACTCAGCCAAATATTCCAAAATAGTCCAGTAGTGCCTAATAGTATTGAGTCTTCCACTTGACTGGCAATGTCAGAAGCTTTAGACCTGAGTCCCTTACAGCTCAACATAAAAGCATGGCTTTATTTCTTGTACACTGTTTTCATAATTTTCTGCTGGATGGTTAACAACAAGATAAAGCAAGGCCTATGCAATAAGATTTGTAGCTTTTGGATTTGATAAGTTCAGACAAACACCCCCAGGCTTTATTCATTTATTCATTTTTTAACTCATACTTTTATTTAGTTCACTCCTATTAGGTAGAAGGAACAAGTATTCCTTTTTCACTATGATCAGATTTCCCTTAGGCAGATCCATTTTCATTTAGATTTTTATTTTTTTATTTTTATTTTCGGGAGGAGAGTTTCAATAATTAACATATTGCATACTTTCTTTCTAGTGGTTAATTGCTGTACAAAATGCAGACATGATATCCTATTTACAAATAGAATTAGAACAAATCCCACTATTCATTAAGAGGATGCAACTATATATCTATCCTAACCATTTTCAATACACAGATACAAAATGCACATTCATCTGTATCCCCTTTTTTGTTAAGTTCCATTATTTGAATATTATAAGTGTGTAAAGTCAGCAAAAAATTCTAAAAGAGTCCAGTAGTCCATAATAGTATTGGGTCTTCTCTTTACTGGCAATGTCAAAAATTGTTGACCTGAGTCACCTACACCTCAACATAGCAGCATAACATTACTACCTATGCATCATTTTTATACATTTCTGCTGGATGGTTAAGACCAAGGTAAAGCAGGACCTATGCAACAAGAGTTGTTGCTTTTGGGTCTGATAAGATCAGGGAAATCCCCTCAGGATTTATCCTGAAATCCTCTAACTTAGATTGTAGAACCATTGTCAGTGTCAGCCATGTGGATGAGTCACTGCCATTGCTTGGCCAATGTACTCTCTCTGAAAGGCTGAGAGAATGTTTTCTCTCCATGTGACTCTCCTTAGGCACACTCCTCATCAAAAATCACTTTCCTCTTTGGCCCCATAATCTCCTTGATTATGGGACACACCAAGTTACATGAAGTTACAGTGAAAGTTCTCATATGTTATGAATCTTAATTGACCGTGGAAGGCTAGGGCCAAAATGTTGGCTTTCTTTGTGGCCCTCCTTTTTTTCTAATTTTGGTCTGCAAACCTAGGTTGTTAACCATGCAGAATACAAGCTTATTGTTATTACCATAACACCTAGGCTGTTAAGCTTAACCTCACTATCTGTCTGCATATCAAACATCTTAGGCATAACATGGAACAAGTATTTTTCATCAAGTATTGATATGATGAATTTAAGACCATACAGAATATGATGAAAAACCATTTAAAGTCTAGAATATATTTTAAAAATAGGCATAAAGAATTATATATTTCTTATGTTTACACATAAGTCTAAAAATTTAACCATATACAAACTTGAAGCACGACAGTCCCACAATATTCCTTTTCCTGTCTTTTGCTTTCATTCACCACCCCCTTCTTTTTGAATAACAATCTATCCAAGAGACTTCATAGCAGCAACTGGCATGTCATGACAAGCAGCCTATATTCAGAAGACCAGAATGACAGGCACTCCAACCAGGAAACTACTATTACAGATTACCATCTGCAGTGCAGTTGCTTATTTCACAGGCATAAGTATATATAGTTAGTCAGAGTGAGAATCTTTCCATTTAACTTCTAGATTCAAAAACCATCTGGAGATTGTCAGGATCATTGCCTTGCCCAACTTCTACATATAACTGTATGGCTTGACATTGTCATGTTTCCTAGCTCTTATCCTTTACCTCTCTTGATTAGTTAGTCTTTAAGATCCTGCTTTAATTTTACTTGTAATATACATTTCTATTTGTATTTCTTCTTTGGAGTTCTTATAGTAGGGAAAC
>NW_004524800.1:2303744-2328684 GCF_000260255.1 Octodon degus | reverse complement strand
TCATGTTTACACATAAGTCCAAAAATCTCACCATATACAACCTTGAAGCAGGACAGTCCCAAAATATTTCTTTTCCTGTCTCTTGCTTACATTCACCACCCCCTTCTTCTTGAACATAAAGTCCCAGTTGTTAATTCTTTCAACTTTCTCCCCTGTGATTTAATTTCTATTCATGAAGTCTTTCCCTATTCCTAAGTGTTCAAGTGTTCCTCCTACTTTCTTTTCCAGGAGATTTAGTGTCTCTGCTTTAATATTTAGATCTTTAATCCATTTTTACCTTAGTTTATTGCATGGTGATAGACCTCAGTCAAGATTTAGTTTTAGGCATGTAGAGAGCCAGTTTTTCTAGCACCATTTGTTAAACAGGCTTTCTTCCAGTGAGTATGTTTGTCCACTTTGTCAAAGATAAGTTTTCTGAGTGTGTTCGTAGGGGCTTCAGCATCTTCTAATCTATTCCATTGATCCTCATGTTTATTTTGTTGCCAGTACCATGCTGATTTTATCACAGTAGCCTTGTAGTATAATTACAACACAGGAACTGTAATGCCTCCTGTATTGTCTTTATTGCCCTGATTGCCTTTGCTATTCTAGGTCTTTTACGGTTCCAGATAAGTTTTAGGAATGATTTTTCTAGCTCTTTGAGGTATGTTGGTGGTAGTCTGATAGGTATTGCATTAAAACTGTACAGCAACTTTGGAAGTATGGACTTCTTCACAATATTGGTTCTTCCTACCCAGAAACATTGAACACCTTTGCATTTTCTGCAATCCTCTATGATCACTTTTTTTTAAAGTACTGTAATTTTCCTTGAAAATATCTTTGACTTCTTTAGTTTGATTATTTCCAAGGTACTTTATTTTTCTCGGTGCTATTATAAAAGATATTGTTTGTCCTATAATTTCCCTCTCATTGTGTTTGTTGTCTTTGTAGAGGAATGCAATGATTTTGGGTATTGACTTTAAACCCTGCTATGTTATTGAATTTATGTATTAATTCTAGTAGCATTTGGTGGAGTTTTTTGGGTCTTCCAAATAAAGTATCATGTCATCTGTAAATAATGATAATTTCACTTCTTTTTTACCTATTCTCATTCTCTTTAATTCTTTCTCTTGTCTAATGGCTGTAGCTAATAATTCAAGAACTCTATTGAATAGGAATGGTAATAGAGAACATCCGTGTATTGTACCATATCTAAGAATAAAATATTTCAGTTTTTCCCCATTTAGGAGTATGGTAGCCATTGGGCTTTTGCCAGATTGAAGAAGAGGCCATCTATTCCAATTTTCTGTAGGACTTTGAACATGAATGAGCATTGGAATCAGTCAAAAGCCCTTTCTGCATCAATTGAGATGGTCATGTGGTTTTTAGCTTTTGCTATATTGATATAGTGTATTACATTTATAAATATTCGAATACTGAACCATCCTTGCATCCCTGGGATGAATCCTACCTTGCCATGGTGTATGATCTTCTTGATGATTTGCTGTATTCTATTTGCTAGGATTTTATTGAGGATTTTTGCATCTATGTTCATGAGGGAGATTGGCCTGTAGTTCTCTTTCTTAGTTGCGTCTTTCCCTGGTTTTGGTATCAGTATAATACTTGCCTCCAGGAATGATTTTGGGAGGATTGCTTCCTTTTCAATTTCATGGAAGAGTTTGAGGAGTATGGGGCGTACATCTGTATATTTCTTGTGGAATTCATCTGTGAATCCATCAGGACCTGGACTTTTTTTTGTCGTTAGATTTTTAATTACCTCTCATATTTCATTGGCTGTTGAGAGTGGTTATATCTTGTTGCTTTAGTTGTGGTAATTTGTACATTCCTAGGAATCTGTCCATTTATTCTGTGTCTTCTATTCTGTGAGAGTAAAGATTCTCAAAGTAGCTATTGATAATCTTCTGAATTTCCACTGGGTCTGTGGTAATTAAACCCTTTTCATTCCATATTGCTTCTATTTGAATTTTTTCTTTCATCTTTTTGATGAGGTTAGCTATGGACTTATCAATTTTATTTAATCTTTCAAAGAACCAACTTTTTGCTTTTTTAATTATTTCTACTCTTTTCTTCATCTCAATTGATTTAATTTCTGCTCTAATCTTTATGATTTCCTCCCGTCTTTGGAATCTGGGTTTGGTTTGCTCTTCCTTTTCTAGTTGTTGAAGGGGCAGCATTAGGTTATTCATTTGTTCCCATTCTGTTTTCCTAATGTGTGAGTTCACAGCTATGAATTTCCCTATGAGAACTGCTTTCATCTTATCCCATAAATAATGATAAGTCGTGCTTGAATTTTCATTGAACTGTAGAAATTGTTGAATTTCTTCTTTAATTTCATCCATGACCCATTGGTTGTTGAGAAGGGTGTCATTTAATTTCCATGTATTTAAGGGTTTTTTTCTGGTTTCTTTTGTCATTTATTTCCAATTTCATTGCACTGTGGTTAGATAATGTGCATGGGATAATTTCTGTTTTCTTACATATACTTAAATATGACCTATGGACGAGTATGTGGTCTATTTTAGAAAATGACCCATGTGCAGTTGAGAAAAATGTATATTCAGCTGTGTTTGGGTGGAACACTCCTTATATGTCCACCATGTCCATTTGTTTCAAGCACTGGTTCAGTTGTGTTATTTCTTTGCTAAATTTTTGTCTGGTTGACCTAGCTTTTGGGGATAATGGGGTGTTAATGTTTCTTGTTAAGATTGTGGTATTGGATATTAGATTTATCTTGTACACTGATCAGCTTTATATATTTGGGTGCTTCCGTGTTTGGTACATATATATTTATGAGTGTTACATCTTCCTCTTGAATTTTTCCCCTAACCAGTATATAGTGGCCTTCTTTATTTTGCTTGATCATTGGTGGCTTGAAGTTGAGACTGTGTGAGTATAGAATTGCTACCCCTGCTTTATTCTGAGGTGCTGGGACAATAATATTGTTTTCCATCCTTTGACTTTCAGCATTTGAATGTCTTTATGAATTAAATGTGTTTCTTGTATGCAGCATATTGCTGGACTTTGTTTCCTAATTCAATGTGCCAGTCTATTTCTCTTAATTGGTGAATTGAGTTCATTTGCATTAATGGTTAGAGTTGAGATTTATTGAACTATGATTGGCTTGTTATTTACCTGTTGTTGTTCACTCCTTCTTCTCCTGGGTTTAATTGCTTGCCCTATATAGTTGGTTGCTTCTGATCTCATTCGTGGAGTTCTAATCGTTTTAGTCCCTCTCTAGAACATCTTTCAGTAGCTTGTGTAGGGTTGGCTTTGTCATCACGAATTTCTTTAGTTGTTCATTGTCATGAAGGTATTTCACTTCTCCATGAAGAAGTGAAACTCGAAATAGAATTTTGCAGGGTATAGTAATCTGGGCTGGAATTTGCTTCCATAAAGGACTTGAAGTACCCTGCTCCATGATCTTCTTGTCTTCATGGTTTGTGACCAGAAGCCAGTTGTAGTACTGACGGGTTTTCCTTTGAATATGATCTGCTTCTTTTCTCTCACGGTTTTCAGTATATTATTCTTGAGCTGAATTTCTGGAATCTTGACTATTATATGTCTCTTTGTGCTTTTCATTCGGTTGAGGTTACTTGGCATTCTGTATACATTGGTAACCTGAATGTCAGATTGTTTCCTCATATTTGGGAAGTTTTCTGCTATTACTTCTGCACATATTTTTTTAATATCATTTGTTTTGAGTCCTTCTTTCTCATTGATGCCTATTAGTCTCACATTCTTCATCTTTGCATCATCTTGCAGGTGATGGGTTATTCTTTCCTGCATCCTTGTTGTTTTTAAGAGATCCTTTCTTACCTGTTCACTAGCTGCACCAACGTCTTCAAGATCTGATTGTTTGTCTTCACTTTCACTTAAACGGTTTTGCAAGCTTGTGATTGAGATTTTAATTTCCTCTATATCTCTTTGACTCTGCTTCATGCGATCTATTTCTTTCCTATAATTCTCATTCAAGGAATTTGTCATTTTTCTAATCTCCTCTATTTTTTTATCATTGTCTTCTTAGAAGCAGTTATAAATTCTCTTACTGCAGTGTATTTTTCAGTTTGTGTTTCCTCCCTATGTTTCTGTAGTTGATTCTTTACTTCAGATGCTATGAGTTCTGAGAATTCTTTTGTTATTTCAGAAAATAATTCCTCTCTGAGTTCCTCTATGACTTTCTGCTGTTGCTTATTTTCTATCGACGCTATTACTTCATACATTTTAGCTGAGCTTGTGTCCTCTGCACTTGTTGTGTTTGGCATTGGTTTTCCTCCATATGTTTCTGCATTTGATACTTTACTGCAGATGTTGTTAATTCAGGGATTTCTTTTTAATTTCCAATCTGAATTCCTCTATACCTTTTTGCAGCTCTTTATTTCAGAAACCATTGATTCATTGATTTCAGCTGTGTGATTCCCTATTTGTTTTGTGTTAGTGTCCTCTGAACTTGTTATGGATGGGCTTGAGTTCTGAGATTGCATTTTCCTCCTTCTCATTATCTTTTTGTGTAGCATTGTCTTCTGACTTTGTTGTAGATCTTTGTTGCAGTTATATCCTTAGCACTTACCGCAGTTCAGGTGCAGATCTCCAAAGGTTGGATTTATCCAGTTGTGCCTGAATTGGGTCTGGCTGCTGTGCTCAGCTCCTTTGTGCTGCTTCCCTTGGGGCTAAACCTTTGTGCCCTGCTTGCAAGATGTTCTGCTCCTGGCCTAGGTGGGTGGTTCTGTCCCCTACACTCTCTTCAAGGATTACAACTGAACAGTTTCATCCCAGACCTGCATGCCAGGCCTGAGTTGAGTCTGGAGGGGACAAGGTGGAGTAGGTGAGAGAGGCAGCTCTCCCACACGCTCACCAGATCTGGACTAGGACTGGATCTGTAGGTTCCAAGTATGTGAGAGTAATTCCTACTCTTTGGGCATTGTGTGTGGGGAGTTGTACTAAGGAGTGATGGGTGGCGTCGCAAGAGGGGGAAAGAGGGTGTTACCCATGCTGTGCCTGGGCTGGGACCAGTAGGTCACACCAGCACAGGGAAGCTGGAAGCTCTCCCACACACTCACTGGGCCTGGGCTAGGACTGGATCTACAGGTTCCCAGAAAATGGCAGAAATTCCTGCCTTGCTGGTGTGGTAGGGGAGGTGCTGTGGAGCAGTGGGGGGCATCCCATGGGGGTGGAAGAGGGTCTCAGCCATGTTGCACCTGGGCTGCAACCAGTAGGTCCTGCCAGCTCAGGGTAAATGGTATGTTTCCCATACATTCACCCTCCCTGTGCTAGGACTGGGTCTGGGGGTTCCAGGAACGCGGCAGAAATTCCTACTCTGCTGGCAGGGTGGGGGAGGTGTTGTGGAGTGGTGGTGGTGGGGGGTCCCAAGGGTGTGGAAAAGGGTCTCAAACATGCGGTGACTGGGCTAGGTCCAGTAGGGCCTGAGGGCACCGGGTAGCCGGAAACTCTCCCACACACTCACCGGGCCTGGGCTAGGACTGTGTCTCCTGCTTTCCTTTTACTTGTATTATACCTTTCTATTTGTAATTCTTCTTTTGAGTTCTTATTCTAGGGAAAATATACAATATTTACACATGTGTGTCTGGTTTATTTCACTTAAGAGTATATTTTCCAGTGGTATCCACTTCAATATGAAGGCTTCCAGTTTATCATTCTTTATAGATGAATAATACTCCATTGTGTAAAAATACCACATCTTTTTCAACCATTCCTCAGGTGATGGGCATCTTGGTTGTTTCCAAGATTTGGCTATCAGTAACTGTGCTCCTTCTGAGACTCTGTGTCTCAGATTGTAGATCTGTGTCAGTGTCAGCCATGTGGATGAGTAATGGCCATTGTTTGGCCAATGTGCTCTCTGTGAAAGCCTGAGAGAATGTTTTCTCTCCATGTGATTCTCCCTAGGCACACTCTACATCATTGATTACTTTCCTCTTTTGCCCCATAATCAATTTGATCAGAAAAATTTGGACACAACTGAGTTAGATGGTGTTACAGTACAAGTTCTCATATATCCTGAGTCTTAATTGAGATTGGAAGGCTAGAGCCAAAATGTTGGCTTTCTTTGTGGCCCTCTTTTTTCTCTCATTTCTGGTCTGCAAACTTAGGTTGTTAACACTCCAGAAGAGAAGCTTATTGTTATTGAAATATAACATAGATAGTTGAGCTTAACCTCACTCTCTGACTGAAACTAAAACACCTTAGGTATAACATGGTACAGGTATTTTTCCACCAAGTATTGACATATTAAACTTTAAGTCCCTAAAGAATATAACAAAAAATTAAAAAATAAATACATTTAAAAAAAGAAATAAAGAATTATATAAGTTTACACATAAGTCCAGAAATCTAACCATATACACCATTGTTGCAGGACAGTCCCACAACACTCCTATTTCTATCTCCTGCCTTCATTCACCACACTCTTACTTTTTAAACAATCATCTACCTGAGAGACAGCAAGGCAGCCACTGGTGTGTCATTACAAGAAGCACATATTCAGAATACCAGAATGACAGGCACTCCAAGAATGAACCTACTACTACAAAATGCCATTTTCAGTGCGGTTGCTTAGTTCACAGGTGTCAATGTGTATAGTTACTCACAGTGAGAATCCTTCCATTTAACTGATAGATTCAAAAATCTTCTAAAGAATCTTTGGATCATTGCATTAACCATCTTGTATGTATAACTGTGTGGCTTGCACCTGTCATGTTTCCTAGTTCTTGTCCTTTCTCTCTCTTCATTGTCTAGTCCTCAATTTCTTTATATCCTTTTAATTGTATTATACCTTTCCAGTTTTATTTCTTCTTTTGAGCTCTTATACTATGGAAACTATATGATATTTACACATCTGTGTCTGGTATATTTCACTTATGAATATCTATTCTAGTGTCATCCACTTAAACAAAAGGCTTCAAGTTTATCATTCTTTATAGCTGAGTAATAGTCCATTGTATAAAAATATCACATCTTTTTCATCTGTTCCTCAGTTGATGGGCATCTTGGTTGTTTGCAATATTTGGCTATCACAAATTGTGCTGCTATAAACATAGGCACACATACATCCCTATGGTATGATGTTTTCAGATCCTCCAGAAAAATTCCCAGTAGAGGAATAGCTGATTTAAATGGGATTTCCAGTCCAACTTTTCTAAGGAGCCTCTAAACTGATTTCCATAACAGTTGCACCAGTCTACATTCCCACCAGCAGTAGAGAAGGGTTCCTTTTTCCCCACAGCCTCTCCAACATTTGTTGATGGGTGATTTCTTTATGATAGCCCTCCTTTGTGTGGTGAGATAATATCTCAATGTAGTTTTAATTTGCATTTCACGAATGGCTAGTAATTTGGAACACTTTCATATATTTATTTGCTTCTTTAATTTCTTCCTCTGAGAAGTGAGTGTGTGTTGACTGGGTGTTTAAGTTTTGGGACCTGGTGTATTTTAGTTCTTTATGAATTCGAGATAGCAGACCTTTATCTGAGTATTTATTTGTCAAGATTTTTAACCAAATTTGTGAGTTGTCTTTTCACCTTATTGGTAACTTCTTTTGATGAGCAAAATCCTCTGAATAAGAGGAGGTTCCAGTAGATAATTGTTTCAACTCTTTCCCCATGTGATTGGATTTTTGTTCATGAAATCTTTGTCTGCCCCCATATCTTAAAAAGTTCCTCCTACTTTCTCTTCCAGGAGACATAGTGTTCATGTTTTAATATTTAGATCTTTAATCCATTTTGCCTTTACCTTAATGCATGGTGATAGACCTGGGTCAGGTTTTCGTTTGGGGCATGTAGAAAGCCAAGTTTTCCAGCACCAATTGTCAAAGAGTTATCTTTCTTCCAGTGAGTATGTTTTGCTACTTTGTCAAAGATTAGGTAGCTGAGTGTGTTTGTAGATGCTTCAACTTCTAATCTATTACATTGATCCTTGGGCATATTTCGTTGCCAGTACCCTGCTGATTTTATCACAGTAAACTTGTAGTATAATTTCAAGTCAGGAATTTAATGCCTCCTGCCTTTTCTTTGTTACTCAGGATGGCCATTTCTATTTTAGGTCTTTTCTGGTTCCAAATACATTTTAAGAATGATTTCTCTAGGTCTGGGAGGTATGTCGCTAGTAGTTTGATAGGGATTGCATTAAATCTGTACAGAAATTTTTGGAGTGTGGCCATCTTCACACTATTCGTACTTCCTATAAAGGAGCATGGAATATTCTGCCATTTTCTGAAATCCTCTACGATTTTTTAAGAGTACTATATACTGCCATACTACTGAATTTCTGTATTAATTTTAGTATCATCTTGGTGTAGTTATTTGGGTCTTCCAAGTAAAGTATTATGTCATTTGCAAATAATGATCATTTAACTTCTTCTTTACCTATTCTTATTCCTTTTATTTCTTTTTCTTTTCTAATGGCTCTAGCTAATGATCCCAGAACTATTTTGAGTAGGAGTGGTGATAGAGGACATTCTTGTCTTTTACCAGAACTAAGAGTAAAATATTTAAGATTTCCCCCATTTAGAATTATGTTAGCCATTGTGTTTTCATAAATTGTTTTTACCAGATTGAAATAGGAGCCATCTATTCCAATTGTCTGTAGGACTTTGAACATGAATGAGTGTTGGATTTTGTCAAAAGACTTTTCTGCATCAATTGCAATGATCATGTGGTTTTTAGTTTTCACTCTATTGATAGAGTGTATTTCATTTGTAGATTTTCGAATATTGAACCATCCTTGCATCCCTGGGATGAATCCTACATTTTTATGGTGTGTGATCTTCTTCATGATTTACTGTATTCCATTTTCTAGAATAATATTGAGTATTTTTGCATCTATGTTCATGAGGGAGATTGGTCTGTAGTTCTCTTTCTTAGTTGTGTCTTTCCCTGGTTTTGGTATCAGTATAATACTTGCCTCCAGGAATGATTTGGGGAGGACTTCTTCCTTTTCAATTTCATAGAAGAGTTTGAGGAGTATAGGGACTACATCTTCTGTAAATTTCTTGTAGAATTCAGCTGTGAATTCATCCAACTCTGGACTTTTCTTTGATGGTAGGGTTTTTTTTTTTTATTACATCTCGTATTCCATTGGCTGTTATTTGGCTACTGTAAGTGGTTATATCTTTTCAATTCAGTTGTGGTAATTTGTACCTTTCTAAGAATCTGTCCATTTCTTCTATGTCTTCTATTCTGTGAGAGTAAAGATTCTCTAACTATTGATCATCTGAATTTCATCTGGGTCTGTGGTAATTACATCCTTTCCATTCCTTATTGCTTGTATTTGTATTTTCTCTTTCTTGTTTTTGATGAGGTTAGCTAGGGGCTTATCGATTTTTTTTTTAGTCTTTCAAAGAACCAGATTTTTGTTTCGCTAATTTATTGAAGTGTTTTCTTTGTCTCAATTGAATTAATTTCCCATCTAATCTTTATGATTTCTTCTCATCTTTTGGCTGTGCGTTTGGTTTGCTCTTCTTTTTCTAGTTGTTGAAAGTGCAGCATTAGAGTGTTTGTTTGTGCCATTTCTGTTTTCCTAATGTGAGTTCACAAGCTATGAATTTCCCTCTGAACATTTCTTTCATGGTGTCCCATAAATTCCAATAAGTAGTGTTTGAAATTTGATTGAGTTGTAGATATTGTTGAATTCATTGTTTAACTTTAACTGTGACCCATTGGTTGCTGAGTAGGGTCTCATTTAATTTCCATGTATTTAGGTTTATTTTTCTTGTTTCTATTGTCATTTATTTCCAATTTCACTGTACTCTGCTCAGATGATATGCGTGGGATAAGTTCTGTTTTCTTTCATATACTTAAGCATGACTTATGGACCAGTATGTTGTCTATTTTAGAAAATGTTCCAAGTGCAGCTGTGAAAAATGTGTATTGATCTCTGTTTGGGTGAAACTCTCTGTATATGTCCACCAAGTCCATTTGTTTCAAGCTCTGGTTCAGTTCTATTATTTCTTTTCCAGTTTTTGTCTGGTTGACCTGTTTTTTAGGGATAAGGGAGTGTTAAGTTCTCCTGTTAGGATTGTGGTGTTGGATATTCGATTTTTCATGTCCATTAAGATGTGCTTTATATAGTTGTATGCTCCCGTGTTTGGGGCATACATATTTATGTGTGTTACCTCTTCCTCTTGAATTATTCCCCTAAGCAGTATATAGTGGCCTTCTTTATTTTGCTTGATCATTCGTGGCTTGAAGTTGAGAATGTCTGAGAATAGGATTGCTACAGCTGCTTTTTTTCTGAGTTGCTGGGGTGTGTAGTATTGTTTTCCATCCTTTGACTTTCACTCTATGAATGTCTTTATGAGTTAAATATGTTTCTTGTATACAGCATATTGTTGAACTTCGTTTCCTAATCCTCTATGCCAGTCTATTTCTCTTAATTGGTGAATTGAATCCATTTACATTGATGGTTGTAATTGAGATGTATTGACTTATGATTGGCATGTTACTTACCTGTTGTCATTTACTCTTTTTTCTCCTGTGTTTAATTGTTTGCCCATTTTAGTTGGTTGCTTCTGATCTCATTTGTGGAGTTCTGATCATTTTGGTACCTCTCTACAGCATCTTTTAGGAACCTTGTGCAAGGTTGGCTTTGTCTTCAAGAAATTATTTAGTTGTTCTTTGTCGTGGAAGTATTTCACTTCTCCATCAAACTTGAAAGAGAGTTTTTCAGGGTATAGTAGTCTGGGCTGGAATTTGTTTTCATAGAGGAGTTGAAGTATTCTGCTCCATGCTCTTCTTGGATTCATGGTTTGTGAAGAGATGTTGGCCATAATTCTGATAGATTTTCTTTTATATGATCTGATTTTTTTTCATTAATGGCTTTCAGTACATTATTTTGTTCTGGTTTTCTGGATTCTTGACTATTATATATCTCAGTGTGTTTTTAATTGTGTTGAGGTTAGTTCACTTTCTGTACACTTCGGTTACCTGAATGTCAGAGTGTTTCCTCATATTTGGGTAGTTTTCTGCTATTCTACTCATATTTTTCTTAATGTTCTTTTCATTGACTCCTTCTATCTCACTGATGCCCATTAGTCTCACATTGTTCATCTTTGCATCTTCTTGCCAGCGATGAATTATTTTTTCCTGCACGCTGCTTGTTTTTAAGAGATCTTTCCTTACCTTTTCACTAGCTGCACCAGTGTCTTCAAAATCTGAAATTCTGTCTTCATTTTCATTCAAACAGATTTCCAATCTTGTAATTGAGATTTTAAGTTCCTCTATATCTCTTTGACTCTGCTTCCTGCGATCTACTCCTTCCTTGTATTGCTCAATTAAGGAATCCGTCATTTTTCTAATCTCCTCTATTTTATATCAATGTGTTTTTAGGAGCATTTATTAATTCTTTTACTGCAGTATTTTTTTTTCTGATTGAGTTTCCTCCCTATGCTTCCGTATTTGATTCTTCAAATGTTATGTGTTCAGTGAATTCTTTTTTATTTCAGGAAAATAATTCTGCTCTGAGTTCCTCTATAACTTTGTGCTGTTGTTTATTTCCTATCGACGCTATTAAGTCAGACATTTCAGCTGAGCTAGTGTCCTATGCATTTTTTCTTTGGGGGAATTGAGTTTCCTCCATTTGTTTCTACATTTTATTTACTGTAGATGTAATTAATTCAGGGATTTCTTTTTTCATTTCCAATCTAAGTTCCTCTGTACCTTTCTGCATTTGTTTCTTTATTTCAGAAGCTGTTGATTCATTGATTTCAGCTGTTTGAGTCCAAATTTGTTCTGTGTTAGTATCCTCTGCACTTGTTATGGGTGAACTTGGAGTCTGAGATTTCATTTTGCTCCTTCTCATTGTCTTTTTGTGTAGCACTGCATTCTGACTTTTGTTATAGAGCTTTGGTGCTGTTATAAACTTAGCACCTACTGAAATGCAGTTGCAGTTCTACAAAGTTTGAATTTATCCAGCTGTGCCTGGCTTGGGTCTGGCTGCTGTGCTCAGCTCCTTCCTGCTGATACCCTTTGGAGTGAACCTATTGTGCTCCTCTGGCAAGATTTTTCTGCTTCTGAGCTACCTGATTTGTTCTTTCTCCTACTTTCTCTGCAGAGACTGCAGCTGCAGAGTTTCACCCCAGGCCAGTATGCCAGGCCTGAGCTGAGTTTGAAGGGGACAAGTTGGAGTAGTGGGGAGAGTAAGCGCTCCCACACACTTACCGGGCCTGGTGTAGGACTGGATCTGGGGTTCCGTGAAGGTGCTCCAGAAATTCTCACTCATTTGGCGGGAGTGGGGGTGAATGCAGAGTGGTGGTGGGAGGTCCGACAGGTGTGCAAGTTGGTCGCATCCACACTGCAGCTGGGTTTGGGCTGGACAGGTCCCAATTACACAGCGTAACTAAAAGCTCTCCCACACACTTACCTGGCCTGGCATAGGTCTGGATCTGGGGTTCACAAGAACGTAACAAGTGTTCTTACTCACTGAACAGGAGGGGCGGGGCCTTCGGAGTGGTGATGTAGGCGTCCCAAGGGGGCAGAATAGGATCTTAGCCATGCTGCGCCTGTGCTTGGACCATACATGTCCCTCAGATGCAAGGTGTCCATGAGCTCTTCCACACACTCACCAGGGCTGTGCTAGGGCTGGATCTCCAGTTTTCAACTTTAATATACTTTATTAGTCTCTTTTCTACTGCTAACAACACAATATCACAGAATGCTAAAGTTTTAAATAATATTGTGATTCATAGTCCAGTTGGTGTAGAATTTAGAAATCATACCTAGAGTGCATTTTCTTTTCAGAAAATGCTAATGCTGGGTATTGTATGTCCAAAAGCAGAAAACATGTGTGTGTGTGTGTGTGTGTGTGTGTGTGTGTGTGTGTGTGCACATGTGACTCTGTATACCTATCCTTTCATTAACATCACCAGGATTTAATTATAGGGACTCCATCCCACTTTAATCCTAAATTTTCAAAGCCTCATCTCTGAACAACATGCTTAGTAAATTTGGTCTCTCTTTGATACTTCACAATAAGGTTTAAATTTTAGCATATTAATCTTTGAGGGACACTAAAGTTATACCAAAACTGTAGAGTACATGGATCTGTTTATTCATTCAGCAATTTTTTGCTATGAAATGACTATCTTAGATTCTGCTTAATGGACTTGGGATATATTCAAGAAAAAAATTAAAAAAGCAAAATCAAACCAAATCAATTCTTTCTCTTAGTAGACCTTAAATTACAGCCAAAGGAAAGAACATGTCATGGAACTAGGTCTGAGGACATTCTCATAGGTAAGATGAGGAATTTAACCTTCCATAAATGTAGAATGTGTGGAGGTTTGTCTACTGTCATTACGGAGAAAGATATTTTAGGGTGCATCAGAAGTAATATGCGTGGGAAGGATTGTTAAGCTGAAATTTAATGCACTCTAAGAAATAATGTGGGAGAGGAGAGAGAGAGAGAGAGAGAGAGAGAGAGAGAGAGAGAGAGAGCTAGAGAGAGAGGAGGAAGAAGAAGAGAAAACAGCGATATTATGAACCAGAATTGGGTATATGATATTTATGTGTTCTTGGAGATGTTTTCAGATGGGAGATTTAAGACATATATTCCTACTTTCTGTCTGGGTACCCATCAGGTGGTCTACATGAAAATGAATACAAGTCATCTACATGTGTGTGAATTTGAGATATGCTGCTCAATAATACTGTTGCTTTTTTGATGGAGAAATCTCAGTTTAAATGTAAGAAAGAGTGTTCCATATCACAATTTATAGGCTTCCTCTGTTTATAAATTCATTGGGAATTATTTAGTGATTTTTTTTGAAAGGAGAAAAAGGTCTGAGTCACTTTTATCCCTAAAGTTCTAGTTCTTCTTAAGCATAAATATAGAATCCAAAGTTCTTTGTTTCTTTTTTTCTATTTATAAAACTTTTTTTTTCTTACCACATCCCCCACCCTGATACTCTGAAGTCTCCTTTTCGATGAAAGTAGAAAGCCAAAAAAATATGTTCTTGTGTAACTGTTTCAGGCTGAAGAGAGACATTGATCCTGCCAAGCTATGGAACAAATATTCATTTTGATGTAAGGGAGACATAGGAATATTGGCTTTCATGTTTTGAAGAGCCATCATCTTTTGACAGGCTAAAAAAGAGGGCAAAGACATTAGCAAATTACTGATGCTTAGGCTTTGTTTTATAACCATATAAACAAGCGAGGGACAAAGACTAAAAGAATGTTGATGAATAGTGAGTCTAATAATAATAAAACACAGTAGCATTCTGTATAAGCCTTTTATCTTTTAGGTTAACCTCTATTGATCTTGAGGGTGGTTTACTCAAATATAACAGGTGAAATTTAAGAGCACACAGACTCCTGATTTATCTGATTTATTAATAAAAATCTAAAATGTTCCTATTTTAATTGAACAAAATGGTTAATGATTAAAGACATCTCTTTCTATCTTTTTCTTAAATTATAAAAATCTTTTATTTATTTATTCATTTGGTACAGGACCTCACTACACAGCTCAGACTCATAGTGATCCTCCTGTCTCAGCCTTCCAAGCTGTGGGTTTATAAGTGTGGCCACCACACTTGCTTTCAGTGGCTGGGAAATTGTTTCTGTGGCTCTGGGGCCAGCATGGTATGCAGTACTAGGTAGCAAACCAGGGTATTTGTACTTGCTAGACAGGTTCTTTGACTGTTGAGCTATTTCCCCAATGCCCCCCCCCCTTTTAACTTTGGGCCATAAAAAATTTGCTGTAGGGCTATATATTGTAGACCTGGATGTCTTATAATGCCTGATCACAGACAACATAAACATATAAAGTTTGAAGAATGTTAAGGAAAGCTTATACCACTTCTGTAGCTAGGTGGAATATTGATATTGTCATTTTTTTTTAAAAAAAAGATTTTATTGAGAAAAATAGCAATGAGACAGTTTCAAAACCAATTACTAGCATAGATTCAAAAATTAATACATTGCATATTGTTGTCTTAGTGGTTATTCACTGTACAAGAAGCAGACATGATAACCTGTCCACAAACACTCTTAGAACAAATCTCTCTATTCATTGAATTAAGAGAACACATCTATCTATCTATCTATCTATCTATCTATCTATCTATCTATTTATACTATTTTGAATATACACATATAAAATGGTTGTTCATTTGTATACACCTTTTTTGTTTAGCTTTATCAAAGAGGGTTTATTCCATTGTCATTTAAATATTGTAGATATGTGAATTCAGGAAGATATTCCAACATAGTCCAGTAGTCCATAAGAGTAGTGTGTTTTATGTAAGACTGGAAGTGTCAGAAGATGTTGACTTGAGCCTTTTACAGCTCAGCATGTTAATATGAATTTACTTTTTGTACCTCATTTTCATACTTTTCTGTTGGATGGTCAAGACCAAGATAAAGCAAGACCTATATGAGAAGAAATGCAACTTTTGTATCTGATAAGGTCAGTAACACCTAAAATTTATCCTGAAATCCTGTGCTACAGTTTGTAGATCCTTTGTCACTGTCAGCCCTGTGGATGAATCATGGCCATTACTTGACCAAATTGTTCTCTGTGAAAGCCTGAATGAATGTTTTCTCTCCACATGACTCTCCTTAGGCACACTCTACATCACTGATCACTTTCCTCTGTGGTCCCATAATCTCCTTGATCAGAACATTTGGGACACAACTGAGTTACATGCTGTTATAGTACAGGTGCTCCTATGTCCTGAGTCTTCACAAACCTTGAAAGCCTAGGGCCAAAATGTTAGCTGTCCTTTCAGCTCTTCTTTTCCTTGAATTTTTGGTCTGCAAATGTAGGTTGTTAACCCTCCATAAGAGAAGCTTATCACTATTTTCCTGCAACAGAGGCAGTTGAGCTTAACAGGTATTTTTCATCAAGTATTGATATGTTGACCTTTAAGTCCCTACAGAATATGAAGAAAAAAAAATAAAAAATAAAAAAAATGTTAAAAATAGGAACAAACAGTTACATGTTTTTATACAGAAATTTAGAAATCTAACCATATACAGCATTGTAGCAGGACAGTCCTGTGACTTTTTTTTCTTGTCTCTTGTTTTCGTTTATTACCTTTTTTTGAACAGACATTTACTTGAGAGACAGTATGGCAGTAATTGGTATATCTTGACAAGCAGTATGTATCTAGAAGCCCAGAATGACAGGTATTCCAAGCATGAACCTACCATTACACATTGCTATCTTCAGTGCAGTTGCTTAGTTCATAGGTATCAGCATATATAGTCAAGGTGAGAATCTTACCAACTGACTGCTAGTTTCAAAAACCTTCTGAAGATTCTCAAGATCATTGCCTTCACCATGTTGTGCATATAAATGTATGGCTTTACCCCTGTCATGTTTCCTAGCTTTTCTCCTTGCCCTCTCTTCATTGTCTACTCCTCAAGTTATCGCTTTCCTTTTAATTGTGTTATACCTTTCTATTTGTATTTCTTCTTTAGAGTTCTTATACTAGAGAAACTATATGATATTTATACATGTGGGTCTGGTTTATTTTGATATTGTCATTTTTATTTTATATGCCCATCTATACATGAATCTAAATGTTTACTTGAGAATTATTTGAAATACACTTGAATGCTACTAGACCCATTGTCTAAGATCAAATAAATTCAAATAGCAAAATGGGAGCATACTTAGAGAATGTGAAGGAAGCATTTCCAAAGAAGGGCTAGTGGGACTGGGAACCAAAACTTTTTCACTTTAAATTACAAGTATAGCTGCAGAACACAAGCAGTGGCTGGAGAACTATTGGGAACCCTTTCTCTTACTTAGATATTTGTTTAATGTTTTAGTTACTTTATGTTGATGTGATAAAATGTCTGACACAATTTAAAGGAAGAAGGGTCTGTTTGTGTACACAGCTTGTAGAGGTATCAGCCTGCAAGGCAGGGCAGCATAACAGACTGGTATGATAGGGTAAAACTTCTCATAGCATGGCAGTAGGAACTAAACAGTTATCAAGGAGAAGGCAAGGTGAAAGGCTACACCTTCAGTGACCCACTCTTGCAAACAAGTTTTGCCTCCAAAACACCTCATGCTTCCAAGATCCAATCACCTCCACAAAGCCATGCATATTGTGATTTATATGTAAATGGCCTGCAAAGCATGCAAAAGGTTTTAAAGGTAAACTAAATATGGACTGTAATATTCTACCCCACTTCCCCTAAAATAACTCATGCCCATCCATTTATGCACAATATGTGTAGCCCATTACTACAAGTTGCCAAAGTCCTAACACTTTCAGCAATGCTGAAAAGCCCATAGTTTCTACAGAGAATTAAACATTGCTGACATACAAAGTCCCAGGTAAACCCTGCCTTTCCAAATAGGAGAAATGGGAGAATGAAAAGAATGAGATAAAAGCAAGGCTAAAATGATCAGAACAAACATTAAATCCTTTGTTTTCACCTCCAGCATCCCCGGAAATCTGTTGCAAAATGTGAACTCCAAAGGGCATATGCAACCCTGCCACAGCATTGCTGGTAGTTGTAGCTCTCATGGCTTCTCTCACTGTGGGCTTTTCTCAGTACTTGTGGCTTTCCCATACAGTCCATCATTCTGCTTTTTTAAAAATCCTGGGTTCTCCATTGCACTTTCAACTTCACCTTCACAGATTTAGTCACTCCCTTCTCAGGGGCACACTGTCTGAACTGCTGGCCCTTCTTCTGAAATACAGGTGGGAGTCTTATGGACCACATAACTCGTGCATTCTGCATGAACATAAAACCAGTACTGAGTGGATAATATCAAAATCTGGCAACAGCTGAAGCAGTAATTATGTTTTCTTCTATCTTGACTGTAGGAGTTCATAGCCTATATAGCTGAGAACTATGAACCGAACCAAGAAACATATTCCCTAGGCAGCTACCATTCTAGACAATTGCCCTGGGTCTCACTTACCAAAACAAAGTGATCCTGAGAAAGGGGGAGCCCTGTTTGATAATCTCACTGCAAAGGATGTTTACATATTATTCTATGTCAAGGTGCTTTAATTTCTTTTCAATGCAAACATTATAGTAACCAAGTTCTCTGCTTCACCTCCACAGGCTTCAAGTTTACAAAGGCTTTCTTTCTGATGAAGTTAAAAGTTTTTAAAAATCATTCAGCAGAAACGTATAAAAACAAAGTACAAGAAGTAAAGCCATGGTGTTATGTTAAGCTGTAGGGGACTCAAGTCAACAATTTCTGACATTGCCAGTGAAGCAGAAGACCCAATATTATTATGGACTACTGGACTCTTTTAGAATATTTTGCTGAATTAACACACCTATAATATTCAAATAACGGAGCTAAACAAAAAAGGGGATACAGATGAATGTCTATTTTGTATCTGTGTATTCAAAATGATTAGGATAGATATATAGTTACAATCGCTTAATGAATAGAGGGATTTGTTCTAAAAGTGCATGTAAATAGCATATCATGTCTGCATCTTGTACAGCAAGTAACCACTAGGAAGAATGTATGCAATGTGTTAATTACTGAAACTGTCCTATGAATTTGATTTGAAACTTTCTCATTGCTATTTATTTCTCAATAATGTTCTAGAAAGAAATGAAAAATCCCTATGAAAATTGGAAAAATATCATTCAACTGTACCTTTAGCTCTTGAACAAGGTAGAATTGCTTAAAGACCCTGAACAGAATCCATGCCACCACCTCACCCAGAGACTGCCTTAAAATTTCTTCCACATAATTAATTAGTTCACTATTGTTAATCTCAGTCTCCTAAAGTATCTCAGGACAGGATCAAATTATAAACATTTTCTGAAAGAGAAAATCACACATGAATTAGAGTCCATTTGCCATTCCTGGTTTCCAATTGAAACTTCTAGAACCTAGTCTCATGGCTGCCTTCCTCGCAACATTCTTGTCCTCTGAGATCAGACCACAATCTTCCATGAATCTCAGCTCACAGCATTGTAATTATGCTTATTCCAGAGCCTTCAAAATTTTCCAAACTCCTCTTAAAAACTAATTCCAAAGGCTTGTGAATCACATGCTCATATAATATCAAAACAATTACTCTGCAACTTTGTTTTGGGTTTCTAGAGTCTCTTTATAGAATTGAATTTTAGGTAATTTCTGTCCTGAGAAAAGAATTGATCAAGACAAGTGCAGAAAATTAGGAGGCTTTATTACTTTTTTTAAGGTAGAAAAAGAAAATGGCTCTGAAATATGAGTTTGGGCCAAATAAAAAGTACACTCTAGCATGATAGTGGAATACTGTGAGTGAGAACACAGTAGTGATTAGTGCAGAGGTGACTGTCCCTTTATATGTCCCAATCCTCAGGGTGATGTCAAGTCTAGGTCACCCTACTGAAAACTTTCTCAGGTTCTCATGAGGAAGAGAGAACTCTGACTGGTTCTGTGGATGGAGTTTTTGGCATTGTTCTAGATAGACATGTGTCCTGAGACTTTATAACTAATATGTCCTATCTACTTCTACAAACAGTGTGTCCTACCACAATTTCCTGCCTCACAAACCCTTCTCTGGTACCAAAGTCTGGCTTAGTCATGTTCTCATTGCTGAGACACAAAACACTATATTTACAACTTGATGGAGATTTATTTGGGCTCAAAGTTTTTAAAGGCTTCAGTTCCTAATTTTCTGGCTCCACAGAAGTGTTGCATAGAGCAGAAGTGATGGAAAAGGAGAAAGAGATCATTACATGGAAGCACAAAGGAGAGAGCTATCAAAGAGGAGGGATGTTAAACCTTGTGAGGTCATATGCCAATGACACTTTTCCTCCAAACAGGCTTCACCTTTTATATCTCAATTATCTATGAACTCTTCTATGGAATAATCTATTGAGAACAGTCTATCGGTGATTATCACATCCTGATGATCTAACTACCACACAAAAGCCCCACTTATCAGTGCATGAGCTATTAGGGTGATATCTAGATATAAATCATGTCACTTAATCTCTTAAGAGTTTCCATCCAGTGTCATTCAGGTTTATGAACTCACTAACATGAGCATCTCTCAGGCAGTTGACATTTAAATCACTAGTGCTGCACCTGCCTAGGCAAATGCAGAGATCAGCGTTCTATCCCCGGAACCACATGTAGCACAGGCCATACCACCGGACACTGTGAGCAGACAACTGAGACTGGTGTGATGGTGCTCACCTGTAATCCCAGAACTGGGGATGCTGGAAACAAGAGGATCACTGATTTCAAGCTGTATAGTGAGACCCTGTACCAACCACATTAAAAAGAAGAAAACATAATAAACACTGACAAAGTTTCTACACTCTGAGGTACAGGATCTCAGGATAAATCCTGAGGGGATTTTACTGACCTTATCAGGCCCAAAAGATACAACATTTTTTGCATAGGTCTTGCTTTACCTTGGTCTTAACCATCCAGAAGTATAAAAACAAAATATAAGAAGTAAAGCCATGCTGATATGTTGAGCTGTAGGGGACTCAGGTCAACAATTTCTGACACTGCCAGTCAAGCGGAAGACCCAATAGTATTATGGGCTACTGGACTCTGTTAGAATATTTTGCTTAGTTTACACACCTTTAATATTCAAATACGGAACTTAACAAAGAAAGGGTATACAGATGAATGTCCATTTTGTATCTATGCATTCAAAGTGGTTGGGATAGTTTGATTCTCTTGATGAATACAGTGATTTGTTCTAATGGTGTTTGTAAATAGGATATCATGTCCGCATCTTGTACAGCAATTAACCACTAGGAAGAATGCATGCAATGTGTTAATTATTGAAACTGTCCTAACAATTTGATTTGAAACTCTTTCATTGCTATTTGTTTATCAATAAAATTATGGGGAAAAAATAAACCAGTAGTGCTTGTTTACATAAAATGCACACAAATATCTGTTTGTTTTATATTGAATATTTTTTATACTTTTTCATTTAGAATATTTTATAGAAATTTAATGTTTGTTTGCCATGAAATCTAATATATTCTGATTTCATAATTCATATTTACTTTATGAAAATTGATAATTGTGTGCCACAGTTTATATTTGTCACCATAAGTACATTACATATATTTTTTAATCCTTATACAGAACTCAGTGATTTTTTATAACACTAGAAACAGGAAGCATTTGGGACCCTGAGAATGAATAGGAAGGAAGTGCCAAAAGATCTGCAAAAGAAAAAAAAAACTGAAGAGAGAAATGTTAGTATGTCAGAGAGGAAACATCTGCATTACAAAATGGAAAGACAAAAAAGATGTCCTTATTGTCAAGCATTCATAAAACAGAAATGATATAACGTGGAAGAAGAAATGAAGCTAAAATAATTCCAATAGTAGTCAAGTATTCCAATAATTCTATAGTTGATGCTTGCTGAGTTGACCAATGTCTATCAAGCGAGCCTGTAATAAAAAAGCTAGGAAAAATACTATCATAAGATTTTTATGCACTTCCTATACAAAACAATAAAGAGCATTTTTGTTATTTATCGAAAATAAGAAGGGTCAAAAAGTCATTTGTAATTTAAATTAGGTTAATAGTACATGTAATTGAAAAATATGGGATATTTAAATGACATCAAGATGTGCACCATCAAAGTTTTTACTATTACCTTTACTGGGTAGAAATTATATTGCAATTATTCACACCACAATAAAAAATAGTGGTCAATGTGAGGGTGCAAGTGTATTGTTCAAAGAAAGACAATAATGCAAAGCTAATTTGGAAGTAGGCTAAGTTTTGCTGTCCAGATTGTAATGTTGAATTTTGTTTTGAATGATTTGTGATATATCATACACATAAAAAATTATTGGATCAATTTCATGAATTTGTTATTTTAACATTCCCTGTTACATTATCTTAAAGAAATGAAAATTATGGAATTTATGTTCACTCTATATTTATATATTTGGACTGCTAATTGGTTAACAATCATATATGTGTATTTGACTAAACAGAATGCAGTAGTTCAAAGATGTGCTTTTTAGATAACTATTGCTCTAATTTTATATTGCTTATATAAATCTATCAACACAATTACATAATAATTACATAAACATAAACCTGGGTGTGTTTAATTGATTGTCAACTTGATTGAAGAACACCAAGCTTAATTGATGCAGCATGGTTCTGGGAATGGGAGACTCACTTTAAGAAGGATTGCTGTTGAAATACTATAAAAGAATAATAGGAGGGAAGGATTTCATTTTATTTTCCATGGAAGAGCTTCATTGCAATTGATTTTCTTTGCATGAGTTCTGTTGCAGCGGATTTTATTTGTAAGAGCTTTAGCTGTTCTCTTTAGAGGAATTCTGGTCTTTGCCTTTGCCTTGGGCATCATTGGACTTCCAGCCTAGTTTCCTCAGCGTTTAGCACCTGCTTTTTATCCTACCAGTACAGACTGTTTCTAACATCCTGATACATACCCCTCAGTGCTCCATTGTGGTTTTCAGCCTCCTGAGGACTCATATAGGACACTCATATGGGCTCTAGGCCTTTGGATGGATCTTTCAGATTTCTCGTGTGTAGAAAAATCTTTTGTACCCTTCCACCTTAGACTCTGTAGGCAGCCATTGTAGATCAAATATTGTAAATCTCTAGCACACATCTTTTCTACTCTTACATTTGACATTGTAGGTAAGTCTCATTGGGAAATCTTGCAAATTCATGTGTCCTGAACTAAATCTGATTCAGAGTATGTATAGTCTTTTGAGGAGCCTTGCCACAGCCCTGCAAGCTCTTGTAAGCACTGAATAATACAGTCCGAAAAAATCCATCATCATAAAAACATTAATATATATGTCTTGCCAATGGTAATATCATCTCTGAAATCCTTTATCTTAGAAGATATGGACACTTGGAAAACTCAAATACATTTTAATATGCCATGAGATTGTCAATAAATATCATCATGGCTTTACAGAAATCTTCATATGTATTCATTTAGTTTTTACTTGTATGGCAAAATTTAGCTTCCTTTAGCAATTTGATGTAATCAAATTGAAAATAATTAAAGAACATCTTTGTAAAGCTTATAAATTCAAGAAATAGTATTAATGACCACATTCAGATTACTATCCAATATTTGTACTCAGGGTAAACAAATGAATATTTATACCATGACATATAATTTATAGTAATATTTTGTAATATTCACCCAAAAAGTCAAATGCAAAAGAGTTCGGGAGATCTGTCCACAAACTAGAGACCCAAAGAATTCTTTTGAAGGTCCCATAGTTGTCTCTTGAATAAATCCATATGCAGGCCTAGAGCCAACAGCAATGTCTTATGTAAGTCTGTATCAAACATATGCCCTGAGAAGGCCCAAAAGGTCAGTAGTGGAAACTGGAAAGCCTGGGACAGAGAGATGAAGGATCTGCACCAACAGGTTGAGGGTTCTGCAGTGGTGCCCAGAAATAATACTCAAAGTAAGGACCAGAGCTCCCCCAAAAAGAAGTACAGCGATCCTCAGCAGTAAAATAGCAGGGACTCAATCTCCTCCAACAATGAGAATTTCTGAGTTTGTATAAGAAATCCAGTGTGACAAGCTTCTCCAGGAAAGTCAATAGCACATCTTCCCTCCAGGTTGCCCTTTATGCTGTTGCCAACAATCCTCAGTTGGGCCTTCCATTTGATTCAGTTCAGCTTGGTGGTACAAATTGACCATTAGTTAATCAACCACCCCGGTGGATTAGTGTATATCATTTTTATAATAAAGAAATGCTTGTTTCATTAAACTCAGTATAATAGATCAAGTTTTACATGATAGAACTAAATTTTCTGCCAAAATTTTTACCATTTCATATATGATGTCATATATATGCACATACATATATAACCTATATGTATTGTATAAAAAATAGCACTTACTAATGATTTTTTTGTATTCAATAAAACTTTAATGCTTATACTCACAGGATATTTCACTTTTGATGTACGTACATCTCTAGTCCCAGATCTAGTGTGTTATAAAGTATGATACTATGTATAAACTTAACCAATCATAAATTGACTATTGAAAAGACTTTACAATTAAACATTTAAACTCAAAACTCAGTTTTTTAAAAATTACCAAAATATTAACAATAAAAATACAAGAAATGATCTTAACAAAATATAAAGTTGCCAGGGCTGGGGAGATAGCTCAGTGGAATAAGTGTTTGCCTGGCAAGTGCAAAGTCCTGAGTTGGATCCCTGGTACCAACAAAAATAAATAATAATAAAATAAAATGGAATGAAATATAAAATTTTTGTGTTTAATCAGTTTTTCAAAGTTTAACCAAGGACTTTTATAATATTTTTAGAAAACTATAATGCTTTAGACCTAGAAAACTTCAAAACTTTTAACTCTTCAAAATTTAATTATAGATGTATATTATTTTTATAATATTTGTTGGGCTGCAGTACAATACTACACATACAAAAAGTGAAGAAGTCTCTGATCAGTGGCCAAAGCTAAAGCAAATTGTTTCTGTCCATTGCCATTACAGCCACAAAAGGAGGTTTTGTACATTTTTAGCCTGCGTTTAAAGGACATTTTCTAATACTATTGCAACATAAAAGTAAACATTAGAAATGCAACTCTTGTTCAGATTATCAGATACAAACTAATTTAAAGATAGCATCATGTAATACAGTAGTCATTGTTGAATTCCTGTTACTTTGTTTAGTGAAAGTTTGTAGTATTTCTAATGTTTTATTTTCTATCATTATTTCGTATTCATTAAAAATTAAAAAATCTGAGGGGCCAGCGAGATGGCTCAGTGGAATAAAGTGCTTCCCTGGCAAGCGCAAGGACCTGAGTTCAATCCCCGGTTCCACCAAAAAATAAATAAATAAATAAATAAATAAATAAATAAATAAAAATAAAAAAATAAAAAAATCTAACCATGCCGGCCCCATCCCCAGGGCGCACTGAGACAAATGAGATTGGTTGTGGTAGTGCTCACCTGTATCCCCAACTCTTGGGAGGCTATAAACAGGCTGA
>NW_004524800.1:2300688-2301483 GCF_000260255.1 Octodon degus | reverse complement strand
CAACATTTATTCAAAATTAAAATGTATTGTTCAAACTTTATATAATGTGCTAAAATATATTTAATGGACCAAATTATATTACCTTTTATAAACTTCAGCAAATTAAGACTATTGGAATTTATGTTTAGGAATAGATGACTTTTATGTTTTTAATGTTTATAAGCATTAATGTTATTAATATTTACTTATTTATTCACCTTAATATTTCTTTGAATGACATATGAGATCCAAAGCATAGTTAATGTTCTTAAGAGGTATATCTACACACCTATATCTATCTGTAACTATATATCTTTATTCAGAGAGAATAAGAGAGAGAGAGACAGAAAAAGAGAGAGACAGAAAGACAGAGAGATTGTCTTTAACCAAGGAAAACCCCGTCAGTAATTGAACAAAAGGAAAAATAAACTTTGTATATATAAAAAGAGCAGTTTTTACTCTTTCATGTTTTCAGTGAGTTTGGCTAAAGTTGATTATTTGCATAACTATTTTTTTCTTTTCTTTTTTTTATGGAAAACCCTAATAGTGTCAGAAGCCTGTAAAGTAAAATACCTAAAAAATGAACCAAATTTTTGCGTGCTAAAATATTACCATTTTTGATAAAGTAGCAGCAAGTACTGAACCAAATGTTAAAACAGAATAAGAAACAGATAAAAAAAACACATAAGACAATTAAATTAAAATAGACTACATTTTTTTTTTCAGAACCGGGGATTGAGGTATTTCCCTGGCCGCAGACTACAGTTTAAATGCACACGTTATGTTAAATTAAATATTTTTTAAAAATATTTTACC
>NW_004524800.1:2299586-2300377 GCF_000260255.1 Octodon degus | reverse complement strand
GACAGGATATCCTATTTACAAACACCATGACCACAGATCACTCTATTCATTAAGAGAATGTAACCATATATCTATCCTAACCACTTTGAATACACAGATACAAAATGGACATTCATCTGTATCCCCTTTCTTTGTTAAGTTCCGTTATCTGAATATTATAGGTGTGTAAACTAAGCAAAATATTCTAACAGAGTCCAGTAGCCCATAATATTATTGGCTCATCCGCTTTACTGGCAATGTCAGAAATTGTTGACCTGAGTCCCCTACAACTCAACAAAACAGCATGGCTTTATTTCTCATATTACGTTTTTGAACTTTTCTGCTGGAAGGTTAAAACCAAGGTAAAGCAGTACATATGCAACAAGAGTTGTAGCGTTTGGGTCTGATAAGGTCAGTGAAATGCCCTCAGGATTTATCCTGAGTTCTTGTACCTCAGATGGTAGAACGTTTCTCAGTGTCAGCCATGTGGATGAGTCACGGACATTGCTTGGAACATGTGTTCTCTGTAAAAGCCTGAGAGAATGTTTTCTCTCCATGTGACTCTCCTTAGGCACACTCTACATCATAGATCACTTTCCTCTTTGGCACCATAATCTGCTTGATCAGAAGATTTGGGACACTCCTGAGTTACATGAATTTACAATACAAGTTCTCATGTGTCCTGAGTCTTAATTGATCCTAGAAGGCTAGGGTAAAATGTTGGCTTTCTTTGCAGCCCTCCTTTTTCTCTGATTTTGGTCTGCAAACTTAGGTTGTTAACCATCCAGAAGACATGCTTATTGTAATTAACA
>NW_004524800.1:2293277-2299129 GCF_000260255.1 Octodon degus | reverse complement strand
GCAATTCTCAGGATCATTGTCTTGCCCTTCTTCTTCAAATAAGTGTATGGCTTGACTTCTTCATGTTTCCTAGCTCTTCTCCTTTTCCTCTCTTGATTAGTTAGTCCTTGAGAACCTGCTTTCCTTTTACTTGTATTATACCTTTCTATTTGTATTTCTTCTTTTGAGTTCTTATACAAGGGAGACTATACTATATTTACACATGTGTGTCTGCTTTATTTCATTTAAGAGTATATGTTCAAGTGGCATCCAATTCAATATAAAGGCTTCCAATTTATCATTCTTTTTTTCCATAATTTTATTGATAAACAAATTGCAAAGTGACATTTTCAAATCAAATTGGTAGGACAGTTTCAATGATTAACACATTGCATACATTCCTCTCAGTGGTTAATTGCTGTACAAGATGCACACATGATACCCTATCTACAAACAGCATTAGAACAAATAACTCTCTTTATTAAGAGAATGTAACTATATATGTATCCTAACCAATTCAAAAACACAGATGCGAAATGGAAATTCATCTGTATATCATTTTTTCAAAAATTTCCACTATTTGAATATTATAGGTGTGTTAACTCAGCAAAATAATCTAAAAGAGTTCAGTAGTCCATAATAGTATTGGGTCTTCAGCTTGACTGGCAATTTCACAAATTGTTGACCTGAGTACCCTACAGCTCAACATAACATCATTGCTTTACTTCTTATATTTCGTTTTTATAGTTTTCTGCTGGATGGTTAAGACCAAGGTAAAGCAGGACCTATGCAACAAGAGTTGTATCTTTTCGGGCTGATAACTCAGTGAGAACCCCTCATGATTTATGCTGAGATCCTGTACCTGAGATTGTAGAACATTTGTCAGTGTCAGCCATGTGGATGATTCAAGGCCATTACTGGGCATTCTGTGAATGCTGAGAGAATGGTTTCTCTTCATGTGACTCTCATTAGGCACACTCTACATCATCGATGACTTTCCTCTTTGGTCCCATAATATTCTTCATCAGAAAATTTGGGACACAACCGAGTAACATGACGTTACAGATAAGTTCTCATATATCTTGAGTCTTAATTGACATTGGAAGGCTAGAGCCAAAAAGATAACATTACTTGAAGCCCTTCTTTTCATCTAATTTTGATCTGCACACTTAGGTTGTTAACCATCCAGAAGACAAGCTTATTGTTATTACTTTACAACTGAGGCCGTTATGCTTAACCTCACTATCTGTCTGCATTTCAAACATCTTAGGCACAATATGGAACAGGCATTTTTCATCAAGTATTGATATGTTAAACATTAAGTCCCTACAGAATATGATAAAAACATTTAAAAGTTAGAATATGTTTTAAAAATAGGTACATAAAATTATGTACTTCTTATGTTTACACATAAGTCCAAAAATCTCACCATATACCACCTTGAAACAAGACAGTCGCACTATATTCATTTTCCTGTCTTTTGCTTTCATTCATCACCCTACTTTTTGAACAACCATCAACCCAAGAGACTTCATAGCAGCAACTGGCATACAGGACAAGCAGCCCATATTCAGATGACCAGAATGACAGGCACTCCAATAATGAAACTACTGTTACACATTGCCATCTGCAGTGCAGTTGCTTAGCTCACAGGTATCAGTATATATATTTAGTCAGGGTTAGAATCTTTCCAATTAATTTCAGGATTTAAAAAGTCTTCTGGAGATTCTGAGGATCATTGCCTTGCCCATCTTCTACATATAACTGTATATCATGACTTTGTCATGTTTCCTAACTCTTCTCCTTTCCCTCTCTTGACTAGTTAGTCCTCGAGATCCTGTTTCCCTTTTACTTGTATTATACCTTTCTCTTTGTATTTCCTCTTTTGAGTTCTTATACTAGGGGAACTATTTGATATTGAAACATGTGTGTCCGGTATATTTCACTTATGAGTATATGTTCAAGTGGCATCCACTGCATTATGATGGCTTTCATTTTATCATTCTTAGTAGCTGAATAATACTAAATTGTGTAAAAATACCACATCTTTTTCAACCAATCCTCATGGGATTGGCATCTTGGTTGTTTCCAAGGTTTGGTTATCACAAATTGTGCTGCTATAAACATAGGCACACATATATCACTATGATAAGGTGTTTTCTGAATCTCCGGGAAAATTCCCAGTAGAGGAATAGCTGATTTAAATGGGATTTCCAGTCCAACTTTTCTAAGGAGTCTCCATACTGATTTCCATAATGGTTGCACCAGTCTACTTTCCAACCAGAAGTGGAGAAGGGTACCTTTTTCTCCACAGCCTCTGCAACATTTGTTTTTGGGTGATTTCTTTATGATAGCCATTCTTTCTGGGGTGAGATGATATCTCAATGTTGTTTTAATTTGCATTTCATGGATGGCTAATGGTGTGGAGCATTTTTCATATATTTATTCGCTTCTTTAGTTTCTTCCTCTGAGAAGCATGTGTTCATCTCGGATGCCCATTTCTGGACTGGGTCTTTAAATTTTGGGGCCCTAGTGTTTTTTAGTTCTTTATAAATTCTAGAGAGCAGTCCCATGTCTGAGTACTTATTTGTCATGATTTTTTCCAAATTTGTGGGTTGCCTTTTTACTTTGTTGGTAATTTCTTTGATGGGAAAACAATTCTCAGTAAGAGCAGGTCTCAGTTGTTAATACTTTCAACTGTTTCCCATGCGCCTTGATTTCTGTTCATGAACTCTGCCTACCCCTATGGCTTCAAAGGTTCCCCCTACATTCTCTTCCAGGAGATTTAGTGTCTCTGCTTTAATGTTTAGATCTTTAATACATTTTGACTTTAGTTTAGTGCATGGTGATGGACCTGGGTCAAATTTTAGTTTCTGACATGTAGAGAGCCAGTTTTTCAAGCACCATTTGTCAAACAGGCTTTATTGCTTTCAGTGAGTAAGTTTGGCACCTTTGTCAAAGATAGGGTGGCTGAGTGTGTGTGTAGTGCCTTCAGCGTCTTCTAATCAATTCCATTGATCCTCCCATCTACTTTTTGCCAGTACCATGCTGATTTTATCCCAGTAGCCTTGTAGTATAATTTCAAGTCAGGAACTCTAATGCCTCCTGCTTTGTCTTTATTGCCCAGGATCGCCTTTGCTATTCTAGGTCTTTTCTGGTTCCAGAAAATTTTAGGAATGATTTATCTAGCTCTGTGATATATGCCCATGGTAGTCTGATAGGGATTGCATTAAATCTGTACATCAATATTGGGAATATAGCCATCTTCACTATGTTGTTCCTTCCTACCGAGGAGCATGGAATATCTTTCCATTTTCTGAAATCTTCTACAATCTTGTTTTTCAGAGTACTGTAATTTTCCTTCAAAAGATCTCTGACTTCTTTAGTTAGACTAATTTCAAGGTATTTCATTTTCCTCAGTGCTATTGTAAAATGAATTGTTCCAATAAATTCCTGCTCATTGTGTTTGTTGTGTGTGTAGAGGAATGCTATTGATTTTGGGTATTGACTTTATTACCTGCTATGCTACTGAATTTCTGTATCAATTCTAGTAGCTACTTCTTGCAGATTTTTGGGTCTTCCAAGTAAAGTATCATGTAATCTGCAAACAAAGATAATTTAACTTTTTCTTTACCTATTCTTATTCCTTTTATTTCTTTCTCTTGTCTAATGGCTGTAGCTAATGATTCCAGAACTATATTGAATACGAGTGGTGATAGAGGACATCGTTGTCTTGTACAAAATCTAAGAGTAATACATTTCAGTTTTTCCCATTTAGGATTATGTTAGCCATTGGGTTTTTATAAATGGCTTTTACCAGATTGAAGTAGAGGCCATCTATTCCAATTTTCTGTGGGAATTTGAACATGAATGAGTGTGGGAGTTTGTCAAAGCCTTTTCTGCATCAAGGGTGATGATCATGCGGTTTTCAGTTTTTGTTCTATTGATATAGTGTATTACATTTATAGATTTTAGAATACTGAACCTTCCTTGCATCCCTGGGTGAATCCTATCTGGTCCTGTTGTATGATCTTATTGATGATTTGCTGTATTGTATTTGCTGGTATTTTATTGAGGATTTTGGCATCTATGTTCATGAGGGAGATCGGTCTGTAGTTCTCTTTCTTAATTGCGTCTTTTCCTCGTTTTAGTATTAGTATAATACTTGCCTCCATGAATGATTTTGGGAGGATTGCTTTCTTTTCAATTTTATGGAAGAGTTTGAGGAGCATAGGGACTACATCTTCTGTAAATGTCTTGTTGAATTCAGCTGTGAATCCATCTGGACCTGGACGTTTCTTTGCCGATAGGTTTTTAATTGCATCTTGTATTTCATTGGCTGTTATTCACCCATTGAGAGTGGTTATATCTTGTCAATTCAGTTGTGGTAATTTGTACATTTCTAGGAATCTGTCCATTTCTTTTATGTCATCTATTCTGTGATAGTAAAGATTGTCAAAGTAGCTATTGATAATCTCCTGAATTTCCACTGGGGCTGTGGTAATTACACACTTTTCATACCTTATTGATTGTATTTGAATTTTTTCTTTCCACTTTTTGAGGAGGTTAGCTGGAGCCTTATCAATTTTATTTAATCTTTCAAAGGACCAGCTTTTTGCTTGTTTAATTCTTTCAATTGTTTCCTTCATCTCAATTGAATTAATTTCTGCTCTAATCTTTATGTTTTCTTCCCGTCTTTGTGCTCTAGGTTTGGTGTGCTCTTCCTTTTCTAGTTGTCAAAGGTGCAGCATTAGGGTATTTATTTGTTCCCATTCTGTTTTCCTAATGTGTGAGTTCACAGCTATGAATTTCCCTCTGAGAAATGTTCTCATCGTATCCCATAAATTTCGATAAGTTGTTCTTGAGGTTTCATTGAATTGTAGATATTGTTGAATTTCTTGTTTAATTTCATCTGTCACCCATTGATTCCTGAGTAGGGCATCATTTCATTTCCATGCATTTACGGTTTTCTTCTGGTTTCTTTTATCATTCATTTCCAGTCATTGCACTGTGGTCAGATAATGTGCAAGAGATAATTTCTGTTTTCTTACATATACTTAAGCATGACCTATGGAGTAGTATGTGTTCTATTTTAGAAAATGACATATGTGCAGCTGAGAAAAATGTGTATTCAGCTGTGTTTGGGTGGAACCCTCTGTATATGCCCATCAAGTCCATTTGTTTCAAGCTCTGGTTCATTTCTCTTATTTCTTTGCTAAGTTTTGGTCTGGTTGACCTATCTTTTGGAGATAAGGGGGTGTTAAGGTCTCTTGTTAAAATTGTGGTATTGGGTATTAGATTTTTCTTGTCCATTAAGATTTGCTTTATATAGTTGGTTGCTACCCTGTTTGATGCATACATATTTATGAGTGTTACCTCTTCCTCTTGAATTTTTCCCTTAACCAGTATATAGTGTCCTTCTTTATTTCACTTGATCATTGTTGTTTTGAATTTGAGACTGTCTAAGAATAGGTTTATGGAGACACTGGTGCCGCGGGATCCTGAACAGACCCAGAGTGCAGGCCCGGTGAGTGAGTGAGATGACCCGGGGCCCAGGGATCCTCATTCGACCCAGCCTGCTGGCCCAGCATGGAACCCTTTAGCCAAACTCCCTGCCAAGAGTCTAGAGGCAAGACCCACCCAGCTGATTCAGGAGCAAAACATCTTGCCAGAGTAACACAAAGGATTCAACTCTAATAGCTGCAGCAGAAAGAAGTGGAGCACAGCAGCCAGATCCAAACAACACCCACCAGGAGGAATCTGAACTTCATAGATCCAGACCTGGTGCTAAGGTAATAACTCTATCTAAGCTCTACACCAAAGGTCAGAAGACAGTGGTATACAAAATGACAAATGGAAGGAACAAAATGCA
This sequence comes from Octodon degus, assembly GCF_000260255.1. Taxonomy (NCBI): domain Eukaryota; kingdom Metazoa; phylum Chordata; class Mammalia; order Rodentia; family Octodontidae; genus Octodon; species Octodon degus. The sequence goes on along the minus strand of NW_004524800.1, from coordinate 2,293,278 downwards.
G
>NW_004524800.1:2291992-2293177 GCF_000260255.1 Octodon degus | reverse complement strand
TCTACACCAAAGGTCAGAAGACAGTGGTATACAAAATGACAAATGGAAGGAACAAAATGCAGTCTGAGTACCCGAGTCCACCCAGTACAAATACAGAAGACACTAGCACTGAGGAAACTGGAAATCACACACCAGATATCTCGGAAATAATAGCATTGGCAGTAAAGAATCAACTGCAGAAAGGTATAGAAGAAATCAGATCAGAAATAATTTTGGAACTAAAAAATGTACTGGTAACTATAGTCAAAGAGGTACTAAGTGCTTCTAAAGAATACACTGTTAAAAAATAGAGGAGAATATAAAAATAATGGAACCCCTGAATAAACAATTTATGAAAGAAATAGAATGTATGAAACAGGTTCAATGTGATATACAGGAAATTAAAACCTCAATCGCAAGCTGGCAAAACCATGTGCGTGAGGGTGAAAATAGACTTTCTGACCTGAAAGACACCATTGCAGCTAGTGAAAAAGTAAGAAAAGATCTCTTAAAAACAACTAGGAGGCAGGAAAAATACTTCAATACCTGCAATACGATGCAAAGATGAACAATGTGAGACTAATAGGCATCAATAAGAAGGAAGGCGTCAATACAAATGATATTAAAAGAATATGGGCAGAAGTAATAGCAGAAAACTTCCCAAATATCGGGCAACAATATGACATTCCTGTAACCAAAACATATAGAACTCCAAATAATATCAATCCAATGAAAACCACACCCAGACACATAATAATCACGATCCCAGAAATTCAGCATAAGAACAGTATACTAAAAGAGGCTAAAGAAAAGAAACAGATCACATTTAAAGGAAATCCCATCAGAATAACGGCAGATTTTTCTTCACAAACCATCAAGTCAAGAAGACCATGGAGCAAAGTACTTCAAGTCTTACAAGAAAACAAATTCCAACCCAGACTGCTATATCCTGCAAAACTCTCTTTCAAATATAATGGAGAAGTGAAATATTTTCATGACAAAGAACAACTAAAGAATTTCATGATGACAAAGGCAAGTCTACACAGACTACGAAATGATTTTCTAGAGAGGGAGCAAATTCATCATAGCCCCATGAATGAGAATGGAAAGGACCCTCAAATAGGGCAAACAATTAAACAGAGGAGAGTACGAGGTATACAATAGTAGTGTTTCAGTTATTCTTTTGTTTTCAGCAGCAGAATATTT
>NW_004524800.1:2288129-2291054 GCF_000260255.1 Octodon degus | reverse complement strand
CTGTGTTTAATTGCTTGCCCTATTTAGTTGGTTGTTTCTGATCTGATTCGTGGAGTTCTGATCATTTGGGTCCCACTCTAGAACATCTTGCAGTAGCCTATGTAGGGCTGGCTTTGTCATCATGAAATTCTTTAGCTGTTCTTTGTCATGAAAATATTTCACTTGTCCATCAAACTTGAAAGAGAGTTTTGCAGGGTATAGTAGTCTGGGCTGAAATTTGTTTTCATAGAGGACTTGAAGTACTCTGCTCCATACTCTTCTTGCCTTCATGTTTTGTGAAGAGAAGTCGGCAGTAATTCTGATGGGTTTTCCTTTGAATGTGATAAGTTTTCTCTAGCGGCTTTCAGTAGATTATTCTTGTGCTGAATTTCTCTGATCTTGACTATTATATATCTCGGTGTGTTTTTCATTGGGTTGAGGTTACTTGGTGTTCTGTATGCTTCTCTTACCTGAATGTCAGATTCTTTCCTCATATTCGGGAAGTTTTTTGCTATTACTTCTGCCCATATTTTTTTAATGTCATTTGTATTGACTCCTTCTTTCTCATTGATGCCTATGAGTCTCACATTGTTCATCTTTCTTTCATCTTGTAGGTGATGGATTATTCTTTCCTGCATCCTCGTTGTTTTTAAGACATGCTTTCTTACCTTTTCACTAGCTGCACCAGCATCTTCAAGATCTGAATCTCTTTCTTCATTTTCACTTAAACTGTTTTGCAAGCTTGTGATTGAGATTTTAATTTCGTCTGTATCTCTTTGCCTCTGCTTCATGCGATCTATTTCTTTCCTGTATTACTCATTGAAGGAATCCATCATTTTTCTAATATCCTCTATTTTCTTATCAATGTCTTCATTGGAAGTAGTTATATATTCTTTTAGTGCAGTGTTTTTTTCAGATTGTGTTTCCTCCCTATGTTTCTGTAGTTGCTTTTTTACTTCAGATGCTATGAGTTGTGAGAATTTTTTTTTATTTCATAAAAGGATTGCACTCTGAGTTCCTCTATATCTTTCTGCTGTTGCTTATGTACTGTCAATGCTATTAATTTATGCATTTGAGCCAAGCTAGTGTCCTCTGCTCTTGTTCTGGGTGAGCATTTGTTTTCCTCCATATGTTTCTGCCTTTGATTCTTTACTGCAGATGTTATTAATTCAGGGATTTCTTTTTTTATTTCCAATCTGATTTCCTCTATACCTTTCTGCAACTGTTTCTTTAATTCAGAAGCCATTGATTCATTGCTTTCAGTTGTGTGAATCCCAATTTGTTCTTTGTTATTGTCCTCTGCACTTGTTATGGGTGGGGTTGGGTTCTGAGGTTGCATTTTGTTCCTTCTCATCATTTTTTGTACCACTGTCTTCTGACCTTTGTTGTAGATCTCTGTTTCAGTTTTAACCTTAGCAGGTACTGAAGTTCAGGTACAGAACTACAAAGTTTGAATTTATCCAGCTGGGCCTGGCTTGGGTCTGGCTGCTGTGCTCAGCTCTTTCCTGCTGCTGCCCTTAGGGGTGAACCTGTTGTGCTCCTTTGGCAAGATTTTCTGCTCCTGGACTAGCTGGGTGTTTCTATCCTCTACACTTTCTGCAGGCATTGCAGCTGCAGGGTTTCACCCCAGGCCTTTATGACAGGCCTGAGCTGAGCCTGGAGGGGACAAGGTACAGTAAGCGGGAATTGCAGCTCTTCCACACACTCTCCAGGTCTGTGCTAGGACTGGGTCTGGGGGTTCCTGGAATTCTTCAGAAATTCCTACTCGTTGGGCGGGTTTGGGGAGGTGCTGCTGCATGGTGGGGGCATCCCAAGGCATTGGAAGAGTGTCTCACCCATGCTGCACCTGGGCTGGGAGCAGTAGTACGTCCTGCTGGTGCAGGGTAGCTGGAAGCTCTCCCACACACTCATGGGATATGGGCTAGGTGTGGGTCTGGGGGTTCTCAGAAGGCGGCAGAAATTCTTACTCGACAGGCGGGTTGGGGTGGTGCTGCAGATTTTTGGGGGACATCCCAAGGGAGTGGCAGAGGGTCTTACCTACGCTGAGCCTGGGCTGGGACTAGTAATATATCCCGCCTGCACAGGGTACCTGGAAGTTTCCCACACACTCACCGGACCTGGGCTGGTACTGGGTCTGGGGATTCCCGGAACGCGACAGAATTTGTAACTGTTTATTTTAATACTTTAAGCTAGGCTGAGTGCATTTTTCTCTTTAGTTAATGTCACACCTTTGCAACCAGTAAATTCAAAAGTAGAAAAGAGAGATGAGTAGTAGATTTCTAGACATGATCATTAGGCATGTTTCCTCCTAGTATTAAACCAAACTTGTAATCTTTTCATTTTACCATTTCCTTTGCATTTGGAAATAAATCAATCTTTTAAAGTCATCCAGCTTAAATTGATCCTAAACTATAGCCTAAGGTTCATATTTTGGGGGCAGACATCATATGATACATAATCCTATGCAACTAACTATGTCTTTTTTATTTCTGTTGTGTATTTTTTAAAAGTATTTTACAACAAATACTATGAAATTCAGATTACTTCTTTAAGTAAAATTCTTTATCACTTGTTATTCTTCTGTTTTAATACTACTTTGTATTCTTTTTATTTTTTATCTTTGTCCATAATTTTATTGAGAAACAAATAGTAATGAGACAGTTTCAAATCAAATTGTTAGGACAGCTTCAACAATTAACACTTTACATACAATCTTCCTAGTGGTTAATTGCTGTACAAGATGCGGACATTTTATCCTATTTAGAAACACCATTAGAACAAATCCCTCTATTCATTAAGAGACTGTAACTATAAATCTATCCCAACCACTTTGAATACACAGATACAAAATGGACATTCATCTGTATCCCTTTTTTTTGTTAAGTTCCGTTATTTGAATATTATAGGTGTGTGAACTCAGCAAAATATTCTAAAAGAGTCCAGTAG
>NW_004524800.1:2268587-2288029 GCF_000260255.1 Octodon degus | reverse complement strand
TATTAATTTATGCATTTGAGCCAAGCTAGTGTCCTCTGCTCTTGTTCTGGGTGAGCATTTGTTTTCCTCCATATGTTTCTGCCTTTGATTCTTTACTGCAGATGTTATTAATTCAGGGATTTCTTTTTTTATTTCCAATCTGATTTCCTCTATACCTTTCTGCAACTGTTTCTTTAATTCAGAAGCCATTGATTCATTGCTTTCAGTTGTGTGAATCCCAATTTGTTCTTTGTTATTGTCCTCTGCACTTGTTATGGGTGGGGTTGGGTTCTGAGGTTGCATTTTGTTCCTTCTCATCATTTTTTGTACCACTGTCTTCTGACCTTTGTTGTAGATCTCTGTTTCAGTTTTAACCTTAGCAGGTACTGAAGTTCAGGTACAGAACTACAAAGTTTGAATTTATCCAGCTGGGCCTGGCTTGGGTCTGGCTGCTGTGCTCAGCTCTTTCCTGCTGCTGCCCTTAGGGGTGAACCTGTTGTGCTCCTTTGGCAAGATTTTCTGCTCCTGGACTAGCTGGGTGTTTCTATCCTCTACACTTTCTGCAGGCATTGCAGCTGCAGGGTTTCACCCCAGGCCTTTATGACAGGCCTGAGCTGAGCCTGGAGGGGACAAGGTACAGTAAGCGGGAATTGCAGCTCTTCCACACACTCTCCAGGTCTGTGCTAGGACTGGGTCTGGGGGTTCCTGGAATTCTTCAGAAATTCCTACTCGTTGGGCGGGTTTGGGGAGGTGCTGCTGCATGGTGGGGGCATCCCAAGGCATTGGAAGAGTGTCTCACCCATGCTGCACCTGGGCTGGGAGCAGTAGTACGTCCTGCTGGTGCAGGGTAGCTGGAAGCTCTCCCACACACTCATGGGATATGGGCTAGGTGTGGGTCTGGGGGTTCTCAGAAGGCGGCAGAAATTCTTACTCGACAGGCGGGTTGGGGTGGTGCTGCAGATTTTTGGGGGACATCCCAAGGGAGTGGCAGAGGGTCTTACCTACGCTGAGCCTGGGCTGGGACTAGTAATATATCCCGCCTGCACAGGGTACCTGGAAGTTTCCCACACACTCACCGGACCTGGGCTGGTACTGGGTCTGGGGATTCCCGGAACGCGACAGAATTTGTAACTGTTTATTTTAATACTTTAAGCTAGGCTGAGTGCATTTTTCTCTTTAGTTAATGTCACACCTTTGCAACCAGTAAATTCAAAAGTAGAAAAGAGAGAGGAGTAGTAGATTTCTAGACATGATCATTAGGCATGTTTCCTCCTAGTATTAAACCAAACTTGTAATCTTTTCATTTTACCATTTCCTTTGCATTTGGAAATAAATCAATCTTTTAAAGTCATCCAGCTTAAATTGATCCTAAACTATAGCCTAAGGTTCATATTTTGGGGGCAGACATCATATGATACATAATCCTATGCAACTAACTATGTCTTTTTTATTTCTGTTGTGTATTTTTTAAAAGTATTTTACAACAAATACTATGAAATTCAGATTACTTCTTTAAGTAAAATTCTTTATCACTTGTTATTCTTCTGTTTTAATACTACTTTGTATTCTTTTTATTTTTTATCTTTGTCCATAATTTTATTGAGAAACAAATAGTAATGAGACAGTTTCAAATCAAATTGTTAGGACAGCTTCAACAATTAACACTTTACATACAATCTTCCTAGTGGTTAATTGCTGTACAAGATGCGGACATTTTATCCTATTTAGAAACACCATTAGAACAAATCCCTCTATTCATTAAGAGACTGTAACTATAAATCTATCCCAACCACTTTGAATACACAGATACAAAATGGACATTCATCTGTATCCCTTTTTTTTGTTAAGTTCCGTTATTTGAATATTATAGGTGTGTGAACTCAGCAAAATATTCTAAAAGAGTCCAGTAGACCATAATAGTATTGGGTCTTCCGCTTGACTGTCATTGTCAGAAATTGTTGACCTGAGTCCTCTACAGCTCAACATAACAGCTTGGCTTTACTTCTTATATTTCGTTTTTATATATTTTTCTGCTGGATGGTTAAGCCCAAGGTAAAGCAGGACCTATGCAGCAAGATTTTATCTTTTCGGTCTGATAAGGTCAGTGAAATCCCCTCAGGATTTATCCTGAGATCCTGTGCCCCAGATTGTAGATCCTTTGTCAGTGTCAGTCATGTGGATGAGTCACGGCCATTGCCCGGCAAATGTGCTCTCTGTGAAAGCCTGAGAGAATGTCCTCTCTCCATGTGACTCTCCTTAGGCACACTCTACATCATTGATCACTTTCCTCTTTGGCCCCACAATCTCCTTAATCAGAAAATTTGGGACACTACCGAGTTACATGATGTTACAATACAAGTTCTCATATGTCCTGAGTATTAACTGACCCCAGAACGTTAGGATCAATATGTTGGCCTAACTCTCAGCTCTCCTCTTTCTCCATTTGCGGTCCCCAAACCCAGGTTGTCAACCATCCAGAAGACAAGCTTATTGCTATTACCATACAACTTAGGCTGTTAAGTTTAACCTCACTATCTGTCTGAATATCAAACATCTTAGGCATAACATGGAACAGGTATTTTTCATCAAGCATTGATATGTTGAACTTTAAGTTCCCACAGAATATGATAAAAAGATTTAAAAATTAGAATATATTTTAAAAATAGGCATAAAGAATTATATGCTTCTTATGTTTTCACATAATTCCAAAAATCTAAGCATATACAACCTTGAAGCAAGACAGTCCCATAAAATAAAAAAAAAACCTAAATTTTATTACTACACGTTTGTCACACATAATAATCACATTCATTATGGGAAATTTGTTGCTGTGCATTATACATTTTCATTGTTTATGTCTCATCCCCCCTCTTTATCATTTTGTGAATTTGGTACAAGGTCTCAGTACACAGCTTTTACTCTCAGTGATCCTCCTGTCTTCAGCCTCCTCAGTGCTGGGATTACAGGCATGCACCACCAACCCCAGATTCAGTGACAGGCTCAGTAGACCCTGCAGGTAGGGATGGTGCATGGCAGGTGGGAACAGGGGTCAAACCCTGGTCCCTGAGCTTATCAAAGCAGATACTTATTCTGTTGAGCTATCTCACCGGCCCTCCTCCTCCTTTGATCCTCCTTCTCATCCCCATTTACTGAAGCTCTGTTTTCTTCCACTTTTTCTTTTTGAAAAATCCCCTTTTTCTTCCTTACTTTCACCATTCCCCATTCCTTGCTTCCCTTCACATTTTAACAAATTCTTCTTATATTTTAATAAAGACTCCAATTTTCTCTTTATTTACACTTCCAGTTTCTGACACAAGAAAAATAATATAATATTTAAACTTGTGTGTCTAATTTATTTCACTTAAGATTACAATCTTGAGAAGCATCTCTTTACCTAAATATGACTTGAGGATTTCCTCCTCTGTGGCAGATTATTCAATTCTATTTATTCATTCATCTGTTTATAGGAATATGACCATTTCCAAGATTTACAGTTTATAAATTTTTCTACTGTATACATGAGTATGAATGTACCACTGTAGTATGATAAGTTCAAATATTTGAGAATATACATCAAAGTGACATAGCTGCATCAAATGTGCCATCTAGTTTTACATTTTGCAGAATCTCTGTTTTATTTCCATATTGGTTGTAACAATATACACTGTACTATCAATGGAGAAAGTTCTTTATCTTCACAGCTCGCCAGCATTTGTAACTGCTTTCTTTTTTTAAATTTAATTTAATTTATTTTTTTGTAACTGATTTCTTGATGGTAGTCATTCTTTCTCTGGTTATATGGAGTCTCAATGCTATCCTAATTTCTATTTCTTAAGTGGACAATGTTGTTGCAATCTTTTTTATGCATTTTCGATCATCTGTAATTTCTTTATCTGAGAAGTGTCTATTCATTTTGGATGTCCCTTTTTGGACTGGATCTTTAAACTTGAAGTTTAAACTTGAATTCGAGATGTTAGGCCTCTGAAAAGCAGTTGGTAAAAAATTGTTCCCATGTTGTGGATTGTGCTTTTACTCTAATTTTGGTTTTTAAAAGATATAAAGGAGTCTGATATTATACAAGATCCATTTTTCAAATTTGTCAAGAACAACACCTACTTTAAGAGAGACCAAGTGAAGTTTAGAAGATGATGGGAGGGCGAAACTGATTAATATATTAGGAAATGCTTGATGATCTAGAAAAAAAATATAAGTACATCACACTTAAATAACAGGAAGATAGTTCACGTAACTAGCAAAGGCTTCATTTGTCAGATTGCTTATGCCTGTATTGGAGGGGACATAATAGTTTGTGTGGCATAGGCACATGCACTACCAAACTACAGTGTGAAAGTTGGCCTAACATATTATACTGCAGCATACTGTAGTGGCCTGCTGCTAACCCACAGGCTTCTTGATAGGTTTTGAATGAATAAGATCTGTGAAGGCCAGGAGGAAGTGACTAGAGATTAATACAATGTGGAAAGCATTACTGGTAAACCTGGTGCCGTCTCCTGCTAGTTGGATGCAGGCCTTGCAAGAACTACAACTTGAAATAAAGTTTTTGGAGCCCTAAAGGGTGTTATTGATGAAGGCTTGTCTATCCTGAGAGTACCAAACAATTCCTTGGATATGATTCTGAAAGCAAGAAGTTCAGTGCAAAAGTAAATTGGAAGCACATCATGGGTCCGAATGTCGCAGTTCATGTCTCTTACCTAATAGAAGAAGATGGAGATACTTATAAGAAACAGTTCTCTCTGTTCATAAAGAACACTGTAACTCCAGACATGGAGGAGATGTGTAAGAAAGCTCATGCTACTACAGGATAGAATCCAGTCTATAAAAAGAAGACAGAGAAAGAAGTTAAAAAGAAGAGATAAGGGCTGGGGAGATGGCTCAGTGGAATAAGCACTTCCCTGGCAAAGGCCTGAGTTCAATCTTCCGGTTCCGAAAAAAAAAAAAAAAAGAAGAGATAAAACCATCCTAAAATGTTCCTTGCCCAGAAGAAGGATAGGGTACCTCAAGAGAAGGAAAACTTCCTCAGAGCTCAAGAGTGCGCTGCCAAAAGTTAAATTAAATTTCCATGAAGACTTTTCAGATAAAGACCAATAAAACTTATTCATCATGCAAAAAAAGATATAACAAGAGAAAGAAAAGAGAAAATCTAAGCATACAAGTGATAAGATCCTGTTTAGGTCTTATGGCCAGTTTATATGAGTTGCCACCATAGCCAAGAGTCAAATTACAGGTACAACCTACACCAAACCCAGAGCAGGCCGTGACCAACCTCATTCTGGTTAATTCTGCACATACAGTCCATCCAAAGCCAACATCAGGCCACAGTTCACCTCATCTCAAGAGCATACTGAATGGGAAACCTGCCCCAAAGTCAGGCTGCCAGATGGTTTACTATCATGACTATTTGAGGCATTCATGCCTCTCACATACACATCTTTGCTGAGAGTAGGCAACATTTGCAAGCCACAATGTATCAGTAGGGTAGAAAGGCAGGAAAAGGAAGTTGTACACAATATCAGGGCTTTACTCAAATATTTATCACCCTGGGGTCTCACCCACTCAGACCCCCCTTCTGTCCCTCTCTCAGACAGAAGCTTTCTTTCCCCCAATAAATATACTCTACTCATAACAACCATTTGTTCCTAAAATTCATTCTTCAGTTTTAGAAACACAAGCTTGTCCCAGGTACCTTTCAGTTCAGGAGTTTCATTTTCCCCTATATCATTAGGAGGTCCCTATATCATTTGGAGGTCATTCAACAAATCAGTGGGTGGAGGTATGATTTTGCTTTTCTTTCCCAGACTCTGGATTGAGACTCATTTAGTTAACAAATTTTTAAGCTTCAAGTGTTGCTATGTCTTTCTTAATTACTCATGATTTTTCATGTTTTACCTCATACAGCTTTGTCTCATATAGTTCTGTTAAAATTGCTTATGCTTTGTCTCATATGATTTTGTTAAAATGGTGGTGAAAATGTTTTGGTAAATCTAAGTTAAAGCATGGAAATGTTAAAAGGTTATGATATTTCTTTAATGTGATATTTTATGATTGTTTTGTACTTGTACATGTTGCATTTGAACTAGATGCTAAATATACTGATCTTCCTTGACTGACTTTAGACAATAGCGCTATAGAGAATAACTTTAGAAAACCCCCTAGTGGACTTTAAACTTCTGTGAAATGAGATTTCTAAATCTATCTCAGACTTAGAAAATATACGTTCCTGGGGCTGGTGAGATGGCTCAGTGGTCTAAAGCACCTACTTGGAACAAGCTTGGCAAAGCACAGGGACCGCGGTTCAATTCCCCAGCACCACATGCCAGCCAGTCCCGCCCCCTGGTGGGCTGAGCTGGCCACACACACACACACACACACACACACACACACACACACTAAATAAATGTTAAATAAATAAATAAATTTAAAAAAAAAGAAAATATACGTTCCAGTGTATGAAACATGGGACTCCTTTTGCCTACTAAATGACATTAGGTTGGCAACTGTTCTTAAAGACTTGGAAGACAAGTTTCACTGGGGAAGACTGGCCCCTGATCCCCCTCTACGTGCTAGAGGAAATGTCAGGCCTGATCTGTTTCACTTTCCTTTCTTTGACCTTACTCCTAGTTTTCCTATCCCTTTGTACTTTCTCTTTCAGAGGCATGTAAAATTAGGAAAACTTTAGGCTGTTCTAAGTGAAGCCCTTAGAAAATGAATGTTTGTTAATGCTGAAGATAGGGAAGTCATTTTAGAAAAAAGACACATTCCCTGTCTTTGGTCAGATGAGACTAATAGGAACTATGTCCGTCCAGGAGGACAAATATAAAAGCCATGTACTGGCTTAGAGTTCTGGGTAGGCCTACTTTAGGAGGCTAAACCTGAGACAAAGTGGAGAGAACCATCTTCTGGGTGATGCCATAAAGAGCTATCTCCAAAAGCAGCACACTGACAAACCAAAACACATTTAATATAAGGGAGGCTCTCCAATCTTTTCTCCTAGTTCTAGTTATCATTCGAGTGCATAAGAGATAAGCTGTAGACTTTAAAAATTTACTATAAAGTGCTAGTTAATCTTATTAAGGCTTTTAATTATCTATCCCTTACATAACTTGGACAAGCAGTGGCTACTCTTTCAGCTGGTAAATGCTTCCAGAGCAGCTGCCACTCTTTGAAGCAGAGGACAGGTTTCCCCAGCTGTTCTTTGGTGAATCTCCATTGAAACATATGGCTGATGGAATGTTGACCAGAGAGATGGCTGGATTCCTTTCTAGAGACTGATCTCTGGTTGTGTAAGTGAATAGAAAATGAGTACACCTGAGTGGTCATGGACTGGGCTATCCTCTGGTGGATACCTAAAGGGGTTTGGTGGAAATTGGCTCTAAAAAACTGAAAGATCTGCACTTATTCATTATACTTTTCTTCTCTCTCTTTCCGCTAGTAAACTAGGAATTTTACCTGAGCTTTTTAGTAGAACAACTTAATGGGTCACTCCTTCAGATATTAGACTCAGGCAGCTTTCAATAGTTTACATTCTACAGTAGCTATCAGGGAAATGATTTACATCTGAACCTTACAAAAGAGATTTTTGTGAGCTTTAAAGTAAATTGTTTTTACCAACATGTAAAATGTGATGCTAGGTGATAAAATCCAAATTTAACCTGTGAATTTCAAATTTGAATATTGTCCAGTTGCTGAAAGTGTTTACCTAGGTGATTATATGGGCAACACATGTATCTGGAGACTTGGCTTAGTGCACAGGGCAAAATGCCTCCAATCAATTGTTCTATCTCTAGAAGAGACTTTTGTACCTGAGAAGCTATCTGCTTTCAACTGACCCTTTTATGCTATGGTTATGCTTCCTTCTACAGACATTTGGTCACCAGACCAGTGGAAACCTATATTCACAAATATTCAATAAGAGTAAGTAAAGGGTTTGTGAGATGTTTCAGGAGATAGGAATTGTGCACCAGTTCGAGAGTGGATAGGCTGGTGGGATCTTGTCTCCCTTCTAACAGGAGAATCCACCTGCTCTGGAGAGAGCTACTCAAGGGATTCCTGGGTGGAGGAATCAATTAGAAAAAATGTGGGGATGCCCAAAAGATAATTTCTATTGAATTCCACGTTTCCTCACAGTCAAAGTTTCTTACTCATTTACAGTGCTGTATTAGGCACCAGAGGACATTTGATCCTTACACACTGAAAAAGAGCCATTTAATCCAATGGAATGCAGAGGAAAGTGTCAATTGTGACAATATTTTATGACTGTAATGATACTGTTAAAAGCAAAATGGTAAAAAATGTTTTATGTTCAGATTTTGTTTGTATTAAGAAGGTTATTGTTATCTAAGTTTTAAAATGTAGATATGAGGACCAGGGTAGTTCAGGTGCCTAAGGCATTCACTATCCTGGAGCCTAAGGCTGCTCCTCCCTAACCTTTGGAGCCTAAGAACAAGATAGCCTTAGTCACAGCCACCCTCACCATTACTCAAAGTAAGGTTTTCCCTACTTGCTTTTCTAGTCTAGAGGATAGGGCTTCTAGATCAACTGTAGTCCCATCCTCTACAGGGCTTCACCCATCCTCAGCTGGGTATATGCAAGCTCCTCAAGGACAATAACCTTTAAAGAAACAAAACAACAATTTGGAACTTCCAGAGTTCATGTTCCTTTTTCTCTGTAACCTAAAACAGATAAAGTCAGAACTTGGAAAATCTTTAGATGACCCTGATAATTGCAGTGATGTCTTTAGAGGACTTACTCAGACTTATAAACTATATTGGATAGATTTAATGATAATCTTAAACCATGCTTTGATTTCTAATGAAAGGCAGGCAACATTATAAGCTGCTATTGCATTTGTAGATAAATATCATATTGTTAATTTTAAATAGCCAAGAGGTTATCCAGTGGAACTACTTGTGCCCACTGGAGCCCAAATAGTCAGACACCTGCTGGCCGAATAGCCAGGCAGGAGACTGGAAAAGACATTTTCTTTCAAGTGCATATTCTTGTATGCCTAAAAACTAGAACCAGGCCTTATAGCTCCTTTAAACATTCAGCTATTATTTAGGAGGAAGATAAACACCATTCAGCTTTCTTAAAATGTTTCATAGAGAGACAGATTTATCTTACAGATAAGTTCATTACTTAGTAACCTACAGATATTAAAAGGAAGCAATACAAGGTAGTTTTTGCTCTAGGTAACTTACTTGATATTTTAGTAAAAACTGTTTCCTTAGTGTTCTATAATCAGGACTGGGAGAAAACCAGGAAAAAAAAAAGCCAAGAGTTAAAAACCGGCTGCCTTTGTTGCTGGCTCAAAGCAGAACACATGTCTGATTCTCTGGGCTCCAGAAAGAGCTCAATGACAATGGATTTCACTTGCTACTGCAATCAAAATCCAGGCCAGCATAAGATGGACTGCCTTAAGAGGCCCACAAACCATGCTCTGACTGCCAAAGCAGCCACAAGAAGTGAGACTGCACTCTGAGGTGGAGGCCCCAGAGCTCAGACTCAGCTTCCCAGATGGTCCAGTAGGACTAAAGGGCCCAGGGCCCACATCCTCCCTCTGGCCATACTGTGTTCTCTAGCTGTCACCTCCAAGGAGGAGCCCTGAGTAATCATGACTAGCAAGGGTAAAAAAAAAAAAACAGTCTATTGCTGAACATTGGCACAGGTCTCTTTGTCCTCCAACTCTGACCCTCCTTCCAGTCATCGTACCTCAATAGAAACAAACTTTAGAAGACATCTTACTTTAGCTGTAACTGAGATACTGCAACATATATTCAGGTTGCTTACTAATCAAAATGATGCTGAGACTGCTTTTTTAGAAATGTAATATATATTTTTGTTCATGTATTTCACTAATTAAGACAGATCCCCAAGGACAGATAAAATCCTGTCAGCATAAAAATGTTCTAAAGACACTGGCTACACAGAGTCCAATAGCTTTGAACCTATGGATAGAGCCAGGTCTTGTATTTGTGACACAAAACTCAGAGCCACAGTGTTAAAAATAAAAGCCCTCCACATGCCTCTTGATGACACCCAGGGTTATATTCAAAACATTGAATGGGACATTGTTTTAATCTAACCTAAATGCTATGTATTTCATGACAAATATTTAATTTCACCTAGTTGATTTCTAATGTAACTCAAGTATTTCATGCTGACAGTAAATACAGGTGTGACCTTTCAGATTATATTTCTCAAAAGTAACATTGTCTAATGTTTTACAATATATTGTGTGTTCTAATTGGTAAAAATTAGTAGATGTTTTAAAAGAAAATGTTATGATTTCAGTGAATATTTACGGGTATTTGTCAATTAAAAGACAAAAGTGTTTCCCTATTCTCTTGCTACAAATAAACTTTGAGATAAAAACCATACAAGTAAATGGTAATTTGCTGATGTCATGTTTTCTTACATGGTGTAACTAGGAAAATATGCTATACTGTAACTTAGATAACTTAAAAGCATTGAAAATAAAAATAAAATTCTGGAAATAATTATAATTAAATGGAGAGGAACTTATAGCAAACTATACAACTCCATAAATAAAGGGGTCTAAAAGCTAGTGGGTTATCTCAGTTGCTAATGCTTGATTGTACATGCTCTAATTTCACAAAAAAAAAATTGTTTCCTAGAAGATACAAAAACCCAGGTAATCATACAGGTAAAACCTATAGCTAATATGCTTGATTGCTTTTAGATTCCTTATGCTGTGATCCATCAGATTTTGTCTATAGAGATATATTAATGCCTTTACTGTCCCTCCCATCTAGCCCAGCTGAGCTGAGTCCTTTTGAGCATTTTCTGCCTCATTACAAGGGAAGCTATCCTCACAGTCCTTGGGCAAGGCTGATTGCCCTCAAAAGATGCTTCCTTTATCAGTCTAATCATATGTCAAGAAATCCGCTACAGGGGAAGTTGCCCTCACATTTCTTGGGCAGGCCTTAAAACCAAAAAGTTATGTCTTGTTCAGTGGGCCCAGGGTATTTGACACAAGCTGCAAAAGTTAAAATAGTTTACAGAAATACATTTGTCTCAGTTGAGATGTTTAATAGTAAAAAGGATACAAAATAAAATTATAAGCAAAAAATAAGAATAGTGATACTAGCAGCTTACAGGAACAAAGGCCAATAGGAAAATGGTAAAAAAGATATTCTTCTCTGGACCTGGACAGAGAGAAGAGATGTTTTAAAAGAAAATGTCCAAATCTGCTAGAGAAAGAAAAAAAAAAGTGTTCATGATAGAGCTAGAGGAAGTTACAGATTGAGGTGGTCATGCATCTTCCCATGTTAACTGCCAATATAAAAAAAAGACTGTTAAACTAGATGCTCATGTAGATGTGTCAGTAGTTACCCACCCATTGCCCCCACTTGCAAACTGGAGAGTACTCAGTGTTTTACCTAGGTCCTGAAATTCATGTGCTCCCAGTAGTAATAGAATTGGCCAGTTTATTTGAGGTAATACTAGTGGCCAATTCATATGCTGAGCTGTAAAAGGCTCAAGTCAACAACTTCTGACATTGTCAGTCCTACGGATAACCCACTACTGTTATGGACTACTGGACTATATTGGATTATTTTGCTGAATTCACACACCTACAATATTTAAATGGCAATGGAATATGGTGGGTCCAGCCCATGTGGAAACTGGCTGAATTACCGTGGCAAGGTGTCAATGAGCCCAAAACAACTACTTACCTCTTCTTCCCAGCATTCCCTTTATCCCAAGTGATAAGATGATCTACCTCCCCTGACCCAATTTTTAGCTCCCTCATGGAGCCACCCTCTGCTTCCACTTCTGCGTCTGCCACCTGCCATTGCTAGTTCACATCCAACACTGGCCAATTTTAATCCACTCAGGTGAGCCCCAAAGCTCATCTCAGGAAATCCCACCTCGTGTTTTCTTCTTGTCTCGAAAATCATGAGCTCACATCAGAATCTTCATCCGTCTTCCTCTGCCATCTGGTCCCAGGCTCCCTGATTTCTCTAGTGATGACTGATAAAGTGGGTGTTGCCTCTCTCTTTCTCTCATATTCACTCCAGGCTAAAAAGTGACAGCTGCTGAGTGGGAAGTGACATCAGGTTTCTGCCCTAATCTGTGGCTCACCTTTTTAATGTGGTCACTATGGGAAATATTCCTTTCCATCCTCCAAAACACACTCCTCTAGGTTTTTTCTTAAAGAACCTCAGCGCCCTTGGACTTTGAGGCTATCTCCAACCTAAACGATTAATTTTTTACTGCCAGATGGCTTGGCCACAGTAAAAACTAGACTATAGCAGACAATGGCCTGAGGAGGGATCCTTTGATTCTAAACTCCTCGCCAATCTGGACAGACACTGTCACTGCAATAGCAAATGGAAAGAGATTCCTTATAATCAGGGTTTTTTTGTACTTTGGACACCTCCCTCCCTTATTGAGGCATGTGGAGCAAAACAAGTACTCTTGGCTCACTCCACAGTACCAAATCCTGCCCCCAATGTTCCTTCTGATCCAGACTCTCTTTCTGATGATCCTATTGATGATGTTCCTGCAAACTTTCTTCCTGCAGGTTCTCCTCTGCCATATCCACCAATACCACCCTCTCTACTCCCTCCACCAGAAACTTTCCCTTGTCAGTTTTCACCTCCTAGTCCCCTTGCTGGTACCACAGCCTCTCTTTCCTCCTCTGCATTAGAAACTCAGAAGCCAGCATCTCCTCCTTCTACTTTTTCTCCTCTCGTATTCCATACCTGCTCCCACGCGACTCAACTCCCAATGCACTGACAACGTGTGGTCACCTGCCATGTGGCCAGCCACCGCCATCTTGTGGGCCTTGTGGCTGCCAGCCATCATTGTGAAGGTCACTTCTCCTGTGACATCAGAGTGCCAACTTTCAGTCCTCTGTCACATAAGGAGCCGCCACCATCTTGGGGTCATGTAGGCAGCAGCCACCATGTTGTGGTTGCTCTTCCTGTGACGTCAGAGCCCCAACTTCTGGTGCTCTGTCACCATGACGAGGCATCACCATCTTGCAGGCCATGCGGCCATCTGCAGCATGGCAGTTCATCATGCGATACAAAGATGCCTTCTTGTGGCACTTCATCACATGATAAGCTGTTGTCATCCTGCCAGACCCTGCCAGATGATAATAAGACCCAATCCCTTCTTCCTCTTGGAGAACAGACAGGACCTGAGGGACTCCATTGTATTCATATTTCCTTTTCCCTCTGGGACCTTTCCCATATAAGTCATTGACTGGGATCCTTCTCAGCTAACCTTCATACCTGTATTAAAGAACTTTAATTTATAGTTAACTCCTATGATTTACATTGGAAAGATGACTATACTATCCTTGGTTCCACACTTAATCCTCAACAGAAAATAGAGTTGTGGCAGGCAGTTCAGACCATAGCTGATCAAGAAAGCCAACTTGATCCAGAAAACCCTGAAGGTGCAGACATGGTCCCAGATAGAGCTTAACTGGAATTATCAAACAGGAGTTGGACCCCGCCTGGTGAGACGGATGATAACTTGCATTGTTGAAGACCTAAATAAAATCTCCTACAAGGAAACTAATTATATTAAATTAAAAGTTGCAGACTCATTTATCTCAGTCTGGTTCATAAGTTGGTTTGATGCGAGACAAGTAACATTTTCAATCCACAATGCAACATGCCCTGAACTAATCTTGGCAGAACTTGGGGACTCTACTTCTGTAATTCTGGTAATACATGGCAGACACCTTATAGCAATTTTATGACCATAAAAGCTCAACTTATATCTCCACTTCCTATTATTGAGGTCCCAGACTACCCTTTAAATATACTGCAACAAAAAATCATTCCTCCTATCCTTCAACTTCTGTCACATGCCTATGACACTCTCTCACGTACCTCCAATCTTACAGAATGTTGGTTCTGAATCCCCTACAGGCAAGACTTGTACATGGCAGCTCCCACACTCTGGAATACCTGTCATACACCTTTCCCACCAAATGCTGCTATAGTAGGCCCTGTACTTATTCATAACTCTCAGTAATGGTCAGCTAATTTTGCTTGTCTGATTTCTCAATCTAAACACTACTCACTTCAATTATAAGACCTTCTCCACTGTGCGGAGTACATTACACACACAAAAGAAATGGCAGTTTGCCCACCTAATGGTTGGTTTATGGGATGTAAAATGGGGGCTTATGCCTGCCTCCCCCCAAAATGGACAGAATCCTGTATGCTTGCCTTTTTGGTACCAGCCATTACTTTAAATTCCCAATACATCATAGAAACACATCTCTTGTCTGAGCCACCAAAAATCCATCTCATTAAAATAAAAGGAGCTGCTCATGTCCCAGTCCTCATGGGGGTGAGCCTTCTCTCAGTTCTTGGAGTGGGGCTTGAGGCAGGAGGACTATGCACAGCTATTTATACTACAAATCTCTATCATCCATTCTCTTGCGATTTACACCAAAAATAGATGAGATAACATCTGCCATTAATTCACTTCAAAACCAAATAGTCTTGCTGTTCTTTTCCTCCAAAACTGCCAAGGATTAGTTATCCTGACAGCTGAAAAAGGGAGGACCTGTGTCATGCTGGGTGAAGAATGCTGCTACTCCATAAATGAGTCTGGGTTAGTCACGGACATGGTAAAGCACCTTCAAATCTGGCTTGAACAAAAACACCAAGAACTAAGGTATCCCAACCCTGTTTCCTCACCGTGGTCCTGGTGGGGTGAAACTCTTGGATCATGGGCTTCTTATGTGGTCCCTCTTCTAGGCCCCTAAATTATGATAATAATACTTTTACTCATAGCACCTTGCCTTTTTAAACTTTTGCCTAGATTTGTCCAATCCAGGATTCATGCCTTTACTACCAGAGAGATTCTCACCCTGATTGACATGCCTGGGACCAACTTCTACATGGGTCTGACTCATTACCATCATGTAGATGCCCTCATTCAGCAGGAAGCACTCTAAGAGAGTCAGCACTCCTTTATAACAAACTCAAGATGGGAATGCTGGGTCTGTGCCATATAGAAACTGGCTGAATCACCATGTTGTCTCCACAAGACCAGAACAACTACCTACCTCTTATTTTTCCCAGCATTCCCTTCATCTGAAGTGCCAAGATGATCTACCTCACCTCCCAGGACAATCTCCAATGAGCTCTCACATCATCATCACCTCACCTCCCAAGGTCCCACTCCTTTTAGAAACCTATAAATGTAGCTGCCCTCCACTGTTTGGGCCTGAGGGTTTCCACAAGTCTTTCCCTGTGGTCCTCCCCTGTCAGCAATAAAAGCCTCTTTTATCTTTCCTGTCGCTTTTCTGTGCCACCGCCATTGCTGCCACCATCGCTGATGGGGGAACTCTGTCAGAATACCCATCTCTGACAAAACTAAATAAAAAAGGAGACACAAGTGAAGGACCATTTTGTATCTGTATATACAAAATAAGATAGATATAAAGCTACTTTCTCTTAATTCAATGAGAAGAAAGATTTGTACTAATAGTGTTTGGACAGGATATCATGTCTGCATCTTGTGCTATGAATAACTACTACTAAGACAACAATATGCAATGTATCAATTATCTTAGGTGTTCTACTGACCTGTTTTGAAACTGTCTCATTGCTACTTGTTTCTCAATAAAATTAATAAAAAGTAATATCCAGTGGCTATGGAAGATAAAAAAGGAATTAAACCCTACATTTAAGAGATCTCTGCTAATGAACCTACAGAAAGCTCTGACTAGTCTTTTTATAATTACAAATTTCAAAGGTTATTACATTCCAAAACATTCTACCAATATCTCAATAGCTGTTCAACATATTAGATATCAAATCAATGGTATATAAAATGCTGAGATTCCCTGGACCCTATCTTTATTATCTTTATAAAACATCATTACTGTCTCCTTGGTAAAAATCATTTTTACTTGTTCATAATTATCCTGTTGATATTATTTGGCTCATGTATGTTTAATTGTTTCCTCACCTTTGTTTCCTCCAGATTAAAAGCTATATTCCTATCCAAGATAAAAATTCCTGGTGTCGATTAAAGGCCTTTAGATAGAACCTCTGGAGAGTATCTCTGACTGCCAGTTTGCAACTAAGATTCCTTTCACCTTGAAGAAGCAAGAGCAGTCATCACCCATAGTTCCCTCATAGCAGTTGGGATTATTTCATCAGAGGGGGAATGTTGTAGGCAGCTAAAATAGATAGAAATATTATAGGGAAACAGACAGGATCAAGCCCTCAAAGAGACAATATGGAAGACAAGCTAACTTTGCAAATTTGGAAGAGACAGACACTCCCTGCTGTGAGCCAGACCTCAAGACAAAAGAGTAAAAAAGTGCAGTCACATTCTTCCTTAGAAATGGGCACCAGTGATTGATATTCTACATAGGTATCAATCACCTTGGAAGAGCCCGAATGAATCACTAATGTAATCCCCAATAGGAAGAGACCCTGTCCAGTATTCAAAGATAAAGGCTTTGAAGTTTTTCACAGATGAAGTCTCCGAGTGGCTACCCCATTTGCTACATGACTGGCTACCCATTTGGTACTGGATTTAATCAATTTTACCTGAGGATTGATTCTTGTAATTTCATTGGTTGACCATAGTTTTGTCTTTCCTCATGCTGGACCTAAGCAAGTTTCCATGTTCTCCACCAACTTAGACCCTTCTCACTGCATGGTTTTACTATATAAATGTCCCTAGAAGTGACAGCTTCCCAAGGACCACATTTTTGGGCCCCCTTTCCATCCTTCTCTCAGACAGAAGCTTTATTTCCCCCAATAATTATATTCTGCTCATAAGGAAAACATTAGGGCTGGGGAGATAGCTCAGCAGAATAAGCACTTGCCTGGCAAGCTCAAGGTCCTGAGTTCAATGCCCAGTAGCACACAAAAAAGTAAGGAAAATATTTACCCCCAATCCTTTATATCTAGGGACCTGTGACATAAATAAGTAATTTTTAAATAGTTTAAAATTCTGGAGATGTGACTTGATGATTACAAATTAGATACCATTGTCCATTTTAGATAAGGAGGTAAATGTGAGGCTAAAATTATAATAAGAATACCAGAAACAAATTTGGATAGATGAGGAGATTCAAGTTAGCATGAGGGGAGCAAAGTCAAATGGTTCTAGGAAAAAAAAACTGACTATAGGCATGACTGGAATAGAACCACCCAGATGTGGAAGATATCTGTGAAAGGATAAAGTGGAGCCCTCCCTGAAGGCCTGTGGGTCACTCCTCTCTGTGGGAAAAATACAGAGATCTCAGGCTTCTACCTCCTGCCCTTGCAGTGTATAGGCAGAGGTCCTCCATTTCATCCCTCTCAAGTGAAGGCATAACAATCCCTGAAGCCTTGAGAATACTCTCTAAACCCCAGCATACACTGAATGTGCTCCCTGCCTATCTCTGTTAAGCAGTACTGGGAAAAGATAAAAGCTTTGAAGTTTTTCACAAATTAAGACTCAGAGTGGAAATGAAGTAATAAGAAGGCGTTTGGGTAAAGTAGGGGGATGGGGTCCTATAGATTCCCTTACCGAAACCATTGTTATGATATGCTTCATTTAACTTGTGGCTGGCTCATTAAAGAAAAGTGTCACTGAAATGATCTTGATATTGTCCCAAAGGTAAAATGAGCAGCAACTTAACTCACCCTAAACCAGAGTGTATGGCAGTTCACTGATTCTCATCATAGATAAAATAATATTTGAAGCCCATCAATAAGAGGCTTGAGAAACATTTATTAGGAAGAAGTGTACATTTGTACAGAAATAAATACAGTGCAGGCCCTTGCAAAAAGAGAGGCAAATCATGAGCTGAGTCTATCTATACATATAGGGGCTTGGGGAGAGTGTCTTCAAAGTGGGTGATTTAGGATGTGTATTACTACTGTCTATCAGGTTTGCTATCAGTCAGGCTAAGTCAGCACATTAACCATTTATGTTTGTGGGTGAGATACATTGTCCATTAATATTTTTGATTCCTTAAGAATGGAGTAATGACAATTTACAGGATAATAAAAGAATTCTAGGGCAAAATTTATAGGGTTATTGTTTTTTAAAGTCATTTAGTAAGTTTTTGAGTATGATTCCTGGAGGGAAAAATGTTTGAATAAATTTTGCATTCTGAAAGTAATTTTTCTTTTTTACAGTATAAGATTTCTTTTAATCTGTTTATAATATTTTCTATCCTACATCTATAAGATTTTCAAAAGCAGTGAAAAGAAGAATATTCCTTTGCTATGTGGGAGTAAGTAATGTGGAAAGAAAGAAATAAAAAAGCACATTATAGAAGAAACATCAATAAAGTTGGGAATAAGGCATTATATTTTAATATTAAGTATTTGTGAAGGGCATGAGTGAAAGACATGAAAAAATGATACAGTTTGTTTTGAGACTGTTAGTATCCTCGAGATAGGTTTTAATGCCTAGCAAATTTTCAATTTAATTTTAAGATTCCTATTGTTTCAAGCTTTTTCTTTCAGTGGAAGAATAGCATACAAGTGGAAATGAACCATTACAATCTCTCTTTTCTCTAAGGTATTTCCTTCATTATGCAACTCTCTATTTAGAGATACGTAACTCATTCTAAAACCAGTGATCAAAGTCCAAAAATCTTATTTCAGTGTTTATTTAACATTATTACTGAAAATACTATGATTTCCTGAGGAATTCAAGAATTGGTATTGACTGTTACTTATACATCTTTAATTAAACTATTAAGACATATGTGAAATCAGGCAAAATTAAAGCTCAAGCATAACATTTATGGGTATTTTTAATGTCCGAAGTGTTACAAGAAAACATGAAATTAATATATCTTATAATAGATAACAATAGATATAAAATTATGAAGAATAATTACTGTGCATTTGAGCTGAGCTGAGCAGGCAGAAAAATGAATCCACTGAATTTTATAAATATCAACTGCTTTCTTCCAGTTTGAGGAACAGAGAGAAAAATAAGTAAATTTAATAAAGTTTAAGATACATATAGAGCACAAACATACGATTAAGCAAATATCAGTAATCTTAGCATAAAAAATCCCAAAATGTTAGAAAAAAGTACATGATGTTGAATACTGCACCCATTTATGAAAGACATGCTGAATTCTTAATCCCAGTAGCTTATACAGTAACTCCTTTTGATGATTGAATATTGTTATATGTCATGCAGCTAATTAAAATCATCAGTGCTTATGTGAAATGACAACTAAATTTAAAAAATTTTATATTGCTATAGTAATCAAAATAGTATAATATGTTCATAATAATAGACAGTGTATAGGATTTAGAGACCATGGAAATCAGTATGGAGACTCCTTAGAAAAGTTGGACTGGAAATCCCCTTTAAACCAGGTATTCCTCTGCTGGGAATTTTCCCAGAGGATCTGAAAATATCATATCATAGTGATATATGTGTGCCTATGTTTATAGCAGCACAATTTGTGA
>NW_004524800.1:2263233-2267797 GCF_000260255.1 Octodon degus | reverse complement strand
TGAAAAATACTTGTTCCATATTATGCCTAAGATGTTTGATATGCAGACAGATAGTGAGGTTAAGCTTAACAGCCTAAGTTGTATGGTAATAGCAATAACTTTTGTTAACTTTCTGAGACAAATCATTGGAGATGTTTCAATAATTCTGCTTGGACAAGTGGGTACCATAAGAAGAAAAAAAATATACTGAAACTTCTCCTTAAAACATATGCAAAGGGCCAATGGTATAGCTCAGTGGACTAATCACTTGCTTAGGTAAGTGCAGCAGCCAGAGTTTTATGTCTGACTCTGCGTGCAAAGCCAGCTCTGCTCCCAGGTGCAATGAGCCAGTGATGGAGTCTGAGCACGATGGTGTGTGCCTCTAATCCAAGCACTAGGGAGGCAGACATCAGGAGGATCACTACAAGTCTGGGCTGTGTAGTGAGAGCTTGCACAAAGAAAAAAAAATCAACATATGCAAAAATTAAAATGCATTTTTGAACCTAAGCATAACATTTGCAATGATAAAATAGTTATAATAAATATGGGCATTAATCTTTTAAAATATTACACTGTGTATTCCTATGTTCCAAGTACTTTCACAGGGTATAAGAGGTAAAACAAAAAATTCTTTTAAAAAAGCTAATAGAAAATATAGACATAGATCTTCTTCAACTAGGCCTAGGCAAAAATTATTTTTTAGATATGATGTCAAAAGCAAGAGTAACAACAGAATAAAAGTTATTTTAGACTTTATATAAGCTAATATATATATATATATATATATATATATATATATATATATCCATAAACCCTGTTAAGTAAAAATATGACCTAAAAGGGAAGAAAATATGTTTACGACATATTTTAATATATGTTGTGTGAATGTCTATGCATATATATGCATATATGTGTTTCTTTTCTGTGTGTGCAGTTCTATGAATAAAAAAAGAGACTTGTGCATGCAAGGCAAGAACTCTACCACTGAGCCACATCCTATGGGCTGCATAAGTTTCTTAAACTTGGTGACAAAAATCATTTGAAAAAGGGCAAGATACCTACATAGACATTTTTATAAAGGTATTAGCATAGATGTGGAGAATAGTAAATAGTACGTGAAGCTAAAATAAAAGTATAAAATTTGATTACATACTGATTTGGTATGTTGGTGATAGTAATGCTAGGCACATAGACATACACACATAGACAGAATTGTATAGAGACACACCAAACCACATACAGGATTATTACCAGCAATAATTACGTATTAAGGAACCTTGAATACACAATGGAATACTAACTTGCAATAATATACACACTAGGGCATTACAAATATATCCCAACATTAATCTATATCATTTTATGTCAGAGTAGAGATGAACTTTGCAAAAGAGAGAAAAGGTAATGATTGGGAGGAGACACACAGAAGAGACAAGAATTACAAATAATACTGTTTCCTGAACTGGGCAGTAACTACATATGTATGTTCACTTTGGGAATGTTAATTCAGCAATATATTTAGATATGGTACACTCTGCTGTATGTACCTTATTCATTAATTAAAAGTTTAAAAAAGAAAAGTTGAGGTTAGGGTTCATTTTTGTCAGAGATAAATTTATTTGTTTTTTATTTTTTTTTAATTTTAATGAGAAAAAGCACAACAATGAAACAGTTTCAATACAGATTAGTCGGACAGTCACAATGATTAACACATTGCATATTTTTCTCTTTGTACTAGTTATTCAGAGGACAAATTGCAAAAATGATATCTTGTCTAAACCAATATTAATACAAAGTTTTATTCTCAGTGAACTAAGAGAAAGTAGGTGTATATCTATCCTATGTCTCTTGTTACATATATATTTTTTCACAACAAAGCAGTCCTTTATTTACAATTTTGTGACCTTAATAACGCATGACACTATGTTGCCTAGCAACCAATAAATAACCTTAACGTGTCAGGACTTTCATTTCAGGAGTGAGGCAGGTTGTTTGTTTTAGACACTGAGACAAGTCCCACCTACACGTATTTGAACAATTTCCTAGCTTCCTGGCTCCCAATATCTCCTTTTTTTTCATTTTGTTTTGTGAGAGATGTGTGTTCCACTGGAGTTATACAAGATGTATTTGGAGAAGTCTTTAAAGGAAATTTTCATACTTGAAACCAGCCCAAAGATTGTAGGTACATGAATTAAGCAAAATAACCCCATATAGTACAATGTTTCACAATAGTAGTAGGTTATCAGCTGAACTGGCAATTGTCAGAAGTTCTTTACTTGAGCACTCTGCAGCTCAGCATATTAATATGGCATTACTTTTTATACCACATGGTTATAGTTTTCTGCTGAATGGCTAAAACTAAGTTAAAGGAAGAACAATGTGAGTAAAAATGTAACTTTTGTGTTTGACAAGGTTAGTGAGATTCCCCTCAGGATTTACCCTGGAACTGTGTACAGCACTTTGTAGATCTTTTGTGTCAGCCATCTGGATGAGTCATGCCATTGCTTGATCAATTTGCTCTCTGTGAAGTCTGAGAGAATTTTTTCTCTATATATTTCTGTGTAGAAATATGTAATTCTTGTTTTCACATTCTACAGGGATTTAAATTTTAGAATATCCATAGTTGTTGGAAAATATCAGTTCCATGTTATGTCTGAGGCATTTAATATTCAGACAGATAGTGATGTTAAGTTCAACTGCCTCTGTTATGGGGTAATAATATCATTAAGCCTCTCTTCTGGATGGTTAACAACTAAAGTTTGCAGACCAAATATTAGAGAAATAGAGAGCCTACAAGGATAGCCAATATTTTGGAACCAGGCCATGCAGGCCAGTGAGGACTCAGGACATAAGAGAACCTGTGCTGTGACATCCTATAACTTAGTAGTCTCCTAAACTTTATGACGAAAGAGAATATGGGGCCAAAGAGGAAGTTTATCGACAATGTATATATAGTGTGCCTAAGGAAGTCACCTTCAGATAGAATTTTAATTTACTTAAGCAGCCCTACTTTATGCCCTGTAAATACATCAAGCCAATATCATCTCTTTAAAGGATGCTGTATAAACAATTTCTAATTCACACAGAAGCTAGAGCATACTAAATTTGACTTTATATCTCAAAATTCAGCTGCATTTTGTAGTCATAGCTTACTCAGTTAAATTTGAAGTATGTGTAGGTTTTTTGTGAAAAAAAAAAGATTATGGATTCAGTTTACTATCTACTCTAATGGGGCTCAAGTGTTTCTCTGCATAGTTAATCAAGTGGAAAGCTAAGAACTATCTATGTTAGAATAGCTTTTCCAAATTTTTTATCTCAGGGGAAAAAGTCATATTTACTGGTCCTGAGAGTGTTTCTCAATGAAATGACAGTAACTGAAGATATTTTTGGCTAATGTAATAAGCAAGTAAACTAATCCATAAAACTAGGCTGTGGTTTGAGCATGTACACCAATTTTTTCCCCTTGACTTTGATTAACACTGTCATCAAATGCATACAGTTATACTTTTTATCTAAGTTATAGTTATTATGTGCCACTCAAATTCCATTGCATAAAAAGATTTTTTGTGCTTTAGTTGTACATTTAGAGGAACATCAGGTGGTTACCTTGCCAGTATTATCACAATTGACTTCATTTTGGTCAGGCATACCACACGTACCATCACCTTAGAAATCAGCTTTATTCACATAGTTATATTCCCACAGTAACATTATTAAATATCATCTGGTTGTAGAGAACCCACTAAATCGTTTCTCATTCAGATCTTCACATTGTTTCATCTGAAATCTCATGCTGTCACTATTAGTACTATCATCATTAAATAAGTACATAGGCTAGGGAGATAGCTCAGTGGCAAAAGCACCTGCCTGGCAAGAATAAGGTCCTGACTTCAATTCCTGATACGTCCTAAATAAATAAATAAATAACATAACATAACATAACATAACATAACATAACATAACTTCTACTTTTATACTGGAAATAAATAATCCTTAAACTTATATTTGTATTTAGTAATTACCTGGTAGCAAAGACTAGGAACACCAGGTAACTTTTCTGCAGGTCAGTGACTATAAGATTGTTAGATGCAAAAATAGGACAGAATCTGAAAACCAAGCAATTCAGAAATAGAGTAGGAAATTACTGCTTCTACATATGTAAAATTTTGTAAGTTAAATCAATTAATTACATTGATGAAAAATGGTTGACTTCAAAGTATGATAGATTGGCTAGCAGGATAAACTTTAATATGAAGGAAAGATATAAAACTGTCTACAAGCTGGAAGTGGTGACACTCACCTATAATCCTAGTATTCTGGGAGACTGATAATGGAGGATCACGAATTGAGTCCAGCTTGAGTAACTCAGAACACCATGTTTCAAAATAAACAAATTAATTATATAATTAATTATTTCATTAATTAAAAAAGGTCTGAAGATGTAGTTCTCCTCTAAGGCCAAAGGTTCATTCTCTCATACTGAAAAAAATAAGTGTTGTGTACAAAGTGCTGTACCAGAGAACTAAGTATACTGTGCAGATTTACATTAGAAACACCATTGTAGGCCAGAAGAAATAAGCAACAC
>NW_004524800.1:2261430-2262648 GCF_000260255.1 Octodon degus | reverse complement strand
AATCCAGGAAAAAGAGTAAATTGAATTTTATAGGAAAAACTATAATTAGACTTCTATTGAATATTCAAATTGAAGTGAGTATGTGGTACTCATTAGAGTAAAAAAATAAGCTGGAAAATTTGAGAAGATTATTAACTTTAATGTAGTAAAATTTTATGTTAACATAGTAAAATTTTCTAGCCCAACTTTTGAGACATTTTTCATGCATGAAGCCAATCTGACAAGTCAGCAAGAGCTAATGACCTTACCTAGTGCACAGTAAATAACAAAGAAACCAAAGATAAATTTCTAGATCCAAATGTAAACAACAAGGAGATATGAGATTTCACTAACACAGAATTCAAAATACTACTCATCGAGCTGCTAAATGAAGTGAGGGAAATAACTTAAGAAGAAGCAGAGAATTTCAACAGAAACAGAGTGCAAAATGTCAACAAAACAGAAATCATAAAGCTGAAGAATATTATAACTAAACTGAACATTTCAACAGCAACCTAAATCAAGTTGGAGAAAAAAACAGTGAATTCAAATGCAGATCACTAGAAACATACAAAAAACTTCAAGATATTAATGTACATAATGATAGTTTGAGCAAGTTTTTCTTTGTTTTGAAAAGCAAAAGAAACAAAAGCAAAAGTGGCAAATGAGGTTATATTAAACCAAAATTGTTCTGCAAAGGAAATAAGAATACAGAGACAGCCCACTGGATGAGAAACAATATTTGTCAACTACTAATCAGATAGAGTGTTAAATTCTTAATTTATAAAACCTCAAAAATCTAATAGTACAAAGTAATTCGATTAAATTAGACAAATTATTTGAAGAGACACTTCTATAAAGAAGAAATACATAAGGCTAATAGATATATGAAAATGCTCAATATCATTTGTCATCAAGAAAACCCAAATCAAAAGTACAGTGAGATACAATTTAACCCCCTTTGCAGTGGCAAGAATCATGGAATGTGTGATCTAACAAAGGGGGGATATTTTAAAGGGGATGAATTGCAATGTTCTTTAACTGTAATAAATATTTTGAAACTTAAACTTTCACAGTATTGTTGTGACACTTTACATCAGAATGCATTGAATATTTCAAAACAGATAACAAATTATTTTAAATGTTCTCACTGCGGTGTTATAAAAAGCACTCAATTTATTG
The DNA here is from genome assembly GCF_000260255.1 of Octodon degus. Taxonomy (NCBI): domain Eukaryota; kingdom Metazoa; phylum Chordata; class Mammalia; order Rodentia; family Octodontidae; genus Octodon; species Octodon degus. Next base: position 2,261,487 of record NW_004524800.1, on the reverse strand, counting down.
ATATGGTAGGCTGCCAAATGTGAACATTCCAAAATGTATACATGTATCAAAATAGCA
>NW_004524800.1:2259360-2261040 GCF_000260255.1 Octodon degus | reverse complement strand
GTTGACACCATTATGCAAATTTCATAGAAAAGGATCTAAAATACAAGAAGGTGTATTTGTGTGGGGAAAGTATGACTCATCTATAGAAACAAAAGTATTTACATTTCTTTCATCTGGCAAAACTTATTTCATATAACAGTTACTAGTATCTTATGAATGATAATAAAATGTGCTATATATCCCTTTGGCTTCCTCCTACATTTATATCATTTTTTGTTATCTCAGGAAAGAAGAAAGCAGCTTTGCAAGAGGACACATGTTGACTAAAGTGTAGCTAATCAATTTGAATAATCTTTAGTGTGAATCGTTACTTCAGGCACACTAATTTGCTATTTCTAAACAAACTCTGCTTTTTTAAAAAAGAAATCTGGGCAAAGAACTCACAGAAGTTTGGTAGATGTTTCTAATATTCAAACAGGAGAAGACTACTTTTATTTACACGGACAACATTTCAAGTTAGTAAAACTGCATGTTTAAAAGATTAATTGATTATTTTTAAATGAAAAGCCCACATGAAAAATAACAAATTGAAAAATTACAAAACATAATCACATGCTATTTTTTCCAGGTTGACAAAATGTAACTTGGTTATATTTAATTTGATTTGTATTTATTTATTTGTTATGGAGCTTGAATTCAGAGCATTAATCATACTATGTAAGCAAACTACCACTGAATTAGACTCCCACTTTAAGTCTAAAATTATGAAAACTGTGGTAAACCTAGTGAGGTAAATAAGGAACATATTTTTAAGTTTTTGGGGGTATATGAGAATAAAATTTTTTGTTTTAAAATAATATCCTTACCCTTATGTGACCTTTCATGTTGACTATTGCTTTGTTACCCTCCTTCTGTAAAACTTGAGTGAGAATGTTATCTGTTGAAAGAGCTAAAACTCTTTTATTTTTTTTCTTTCTTTTTTTCCCATAATTGTATTGAGAAAAAAATAGCAATGAGACAGTTTCAATTCAAATTGGTAAGACAGTTTCAATAATTAACACATTGCATACATTCTTCCTGGTGGTAAATTGCTATACAAGATGCGGACATGATATCCTATTTACAAACACCATTAGAACAAATCGCACTATTCATTAAGAGAATGAAACTATATATCTATCATAACCACTTTGAATACAAAGATACAAAATGGACATTAATGTGTATCCCCTTTTTTTGTTAAGTTCCATTATTTGAATATTATAGGTGTGTAAATTCAGCAAAATATTCAAAAAGAGTCCAGTATCCCATAATACTATTGGGTCTTCCGATTGAATGGCATTCTCACAAATTGTTGACCTGAGTCCCCTACAGCTCAACATAACAGCATGGCTTTACTTTTAATATTTCATTTTTATACTTTTCTGCTGGATGGTTAAGACCAAGGTAAAGCAGGACATATGCAACAGGAGTTGTAGCTTTTGGGTCAGACAAGGTCAGTGAAATCCCCTCAGGATTTATCCTGAGATCCTGTACCTCACAACCTTTGTCAGTATCACCCATGTGGATGAGTCACGGCCATTGCTTGGCCAATGTGCTATCTGTGAAAGCCTGAGAGAATGTTTTCTCTCCATGTGACTCTCCTTAGGCACACTGTACAAGATCAATCACTTTCCTCTTTGGCCCCATAATCTCCTTGATCAGAAAATTTGGGTCACTACTGAGTTACATGACATTAGA
>NW_004524800.1:2233695-2259085 GCF_000260255.1 Octodon degus | reverse complement strand
ACATTTAAAAATTAGAATATATTTTAAAAATAGGCATAAAGAATTATATACTTCTTATGTTTACACATAATTCTGAAAATCTCACCATATAAAAGCTTGAAGCAGGACAGTTGGGCATTATTACTTTTCCTGTATCTTGCTTTCATTCACCACCATCTTCTTTTTGAATAACTATCTATTGAGAGAGCATAGCATCAACTGAAATGTCATGACAAGCAGACCATATTCAGAGGACCAGAATGATAGGCGCTCCAAGCATGAAACTACAATTACAAATTACCATCTGCAATGCAGTAGCTTAGTTCACAGGCATCAGTATATATAGTTAGTGAGGGTGAGAATCTTTCCAATTAACTGCTAGATTAAAAAAAGTTTTCTGAAGATTCTCAGGTCATTGCCTTGCCCATCTTCTAAATATAACTGTATGGCTTGACTTATTCATGTTTCCTAGCTCTGCTCCTTTCCCTCTCTTGATTAGTTAGTCCTTGAGATCCTGCTTTCCTTTTTACTTGTATTATACCTTCCTATTTCTATTTCTTCTTTTGAGTACTTATACTAGGGAAACTAAATGATATTTACACTTGTGTGTCTGGTTTATTTCACTTATGAGTATATCTTCAAGTGGCATCTACTTCAATATAAAGGATTCGAGTTTATCATTCTTAATAGCTGAATAATACTCCATTGTGTAAAAATACCATATCTTTTTCAACCCTTCCTCAGGTGATGGGCATCTTGGCTGTTTCCAAGATTTGGCTATCACAAATTGTGCTTCTATAAACTTAGGCACACATGTATCAGTATGATGTGATGTTTTCAGATCCTCTGGGAAAACTCCCAGTAGAGGCAAAGCTGGTTTAAACGGGATTTCCAGTCCAACTTTTCTAAGGAGTCTCCACACTGATTCCCATAATGGTTGAACCAATCTACATTCCCGCTAGCAGTGGAGAAGGGTTCCTTTTTCCACACAGCCACTCAACATTTGTTGTTGAGTGATTTCATTATGATAGCCATTCATTCTAGGGTGAGATGATATTTGAATGTTGCTTTAATTTGAATTTCCCAGATGGCTACTGATGTGGAGCATTTTTTCATATATTTATTCCTTTCTTTAATTTCTTCCTCTGAGAAGCGTGTTTTCATCTAGGATGCACATTTCTGGATTGGGTCTTTAAATTTTGGGTCCCTAGTGTTTTTTAGTTCTTTATAAATTCTAGAGAGCAGACCTTTGTCTGAGTACATATTTGTCATTAATTTTTCCAAATTTGTGTCTTGCCTTTTCACTTTGTTGGTAACTTCTTTTGATGGGAAATAACTTCTCAGAAAGAACAGGTCCTAGTTCTTAATTCTTTCAACTTTTTCCCATGCAATTTGAATTCTGTTTATGAAGTCTTTGCCTACTTCTATGTCTTCAAGTGTTCCTCCCACTTTCTCTTCCAGGAGATTTGGTGTCTCTTCTTTAACGTTTAGATCTTTTATCAATTTTGACCTTAGTTTAGTGCATGGTGGTAGACCTGGATCAAGTTTTAATTTTCAGCATGTAGGGAGCCTGGTTTTCCAGCACCATTTGTTAAAGAGGCTATCTTTCTTCCAGTGAGTATCTTTGGCCACTTTTTCAAAGTTAAGTTGGCTGAGTGTGTTCATAGGGTCTTAAGTGTCTTCTAATCTATTCCGTTGATCCTCAGGTCTATTTTCTCCAACAACGTGCTGATTTTAACACAGTAGCTTTGTAGTATAATTTCAAGTCAAAAATTGTAATGCCACCTGCCTTGTCTTTATTGCCCAGAATTGCCTCTTCTATTCTATGTCTTTTCTGGTACAAGATAAATTTTAGGAATGATTTCTCTAGGTCTGTGAGGTATGTCGGTGGAAGTCTGATAGGGATTGAATTAAATCTGCACAGCAGTTTTGTGAGTATGGCCATCTTCACAATGTTGGTTCTTCCTATCCAGGAGCATGGAATATCTTTCCATTTTATGAAATCCTCTATGATTTCTTTTTTCAGAGTGCTGTAATTTTCCATAAAAAGATCTTTGACTTCCTTAGATAATTTCCAAGGTATTTCATTTTCCTCAGTGCTATTGTAAAATGTACTTTTTGTATAATCTCCCTCTCAGTGTGTTTGTTGTATGTGTAGAGGAATGCTATTGACTTTTGGTTATTGACTTTTATAACCTGCTATGCTACTAAATATCTGTATTAATTCTAGTAGCTTCCTGGTGGAGTTTTTTTGGGTCTTCCCAGTAAACGATCCTGTCATCTGCAAATAAAGATAATTTAACTTCTCTTTGCCTATTCTTATTCTTTTATTTCTTTCTCTTGACTAATGGCTGTAGCTAATGTTTCCAGAACTGTATTGAATAGGAGTGTTTCTAGAAGTCATCCTTGTCTTGTACCAGATCTAAAAGTAAAAAATTTCAATTTTTCCCCGTTTATGATTTTGTTAGCCATTAGTTTCTCATAAATGGCTTTTACCAGACTGAAGTAGAGGCCATAAATTCCAATTTTCTGTAGGACTTTGAACATGAATGAGTGTTGGACTTTGTCAAAAGCCTTTTCTGCATCAAGGGAGATGATCATGTGTTTTCTCATTTTCGCTTTATTGATATAGTATATTACATTGATATATTTTCAAATATTGAACCATCGTTGCATCCCTGGGATGAATGCTACCTGGTCATGGTGTATGATCTTCTTGATGATTTGCTGTATTCTATTTGCTCGTATTTTCTTGAAGATTTTGGCACCTATGTTCACGTGGGAGATTTACCTGTAGTTCTATTTCTTACTTGCATCTTTCCCTGGTTTGGGTATCAGTACAATACTTGCCTGCAAGAATGATTTTGGGAGATTTGCTTCCTTTTCAATTTCATGGAAGAGTTTGAGGAGCATAGGGACTATATCTTCTGTAAATGTCTTGTAGAATTCAGCTGTGAATCCATCCGGACCTCTACTTTTCTTTGCTGGAAGGTATTTAATTACATCTCATATTTCATTGGCTCTTTTTGGGCTATGGAGTATGGTTACATTTTGTCCATTCAATTGTGGTAACTTCTACCTTTCTAGGAATCTGTCCATTTTTTCTGTGTACTCTATTTTGTGATAGTAAAGATTCTCAAAGTATCGATTGATAATCTTCTGAATTTCCACTGGGCTTGTGGTAATTGCACCCTTTTCATTCCTTATAGCTTGTATTTGAATTTTTTCTTTCTTCTTTTTGATGAGGTTAACTGGGGTCTTATCAATTTTGTTTAATCTTTCAAAGAACCAGCTTTTTGCTTTTTTAATTCTTTGGATTGTTTTCTTCATCTCAAATGAATTAATTTCTGCTCTAATCTTTATTATTTCCTCCCGTCATTGGACTCTGGGTTTGGTTTGCTCTTCCTTTTCTAGTTATTGAAGGGGCAGCATTAGGGTATATATTTGTTCCCATTCTGTTTTCCTAATGTGTGAGTTCACAGCTATGAATTACCCTCTCAGAACTGCTTTCATTGTATCCCATAAATTCCGATTAATTGTGCTCCAATTTTCCTTGAATTGTAGATATTATTGAATTTCTTGTTTAAAGTCATCTTTGACTATTGGTTGCTGAGTCAGGCGTCATTTAATTTCCATGTATTTAAGTTTTTTTTCTAGTTTCTTTTGTCATTTATTTCCAGTTTCATTGCACTGTGGTCATTTAATGTGCAAGGTATAATTTCTGTTTTCTTACATATATTAAGCATGATCTATGGACCAGTATGTGGTCTATTTTAGAAAATGACCCATGTGCAGCTGAGAAAAAATTTTATTCAGCTGCGTTTGGGTGGAACACTCTGTATATGTCCACCAAGTCCATTTGTTTCAAGCTCTGGTTCAGTTCTGCTATTTCTTTGCTAAGTTTTTATCTGGTTGACCTATCTTTTGGAGACAAGGGGGTGTTAAGTTCTCCTGTTAAAATTGTGGTATTAGATATTAGATTTTTCATGTCCGTTAAGATTTGCTTTGGACAAATCTTAGTTGGGTGCTCCCATATTTGGAGCATATTTGGAGCATATATTTTTATGGGTGTTACCTCTTCCTCTTGAATTTTTCCCCTAACCAGTATATAGTGGACTTCTTTATTTCTCTTGATCATTGTTGGTTTGAAGTTGAGACTGTCTGAGAATAGAATTGCTACCCCTGCATTTTTCTGAGGTGCTGGGGCATGTAGTATTGTGTTCCATCCTTTGACTTTCAGCCTATGAATGTCTTTATGAGTTACATGTGTTTCTTGTATACAACATATTGTTGGATTTTGTTTCCTAATCCACTGTGTCAGTCTATTTCTCTTAATTGGTGAATTGATTCCATTTACATTGATGGTTAGAATTGAGATGTATTGACTTACAATTGACATGTTATTTACCTGTTGTCATTTACTCCTTTTTCTCCTGTGTTTCATTGCTTGCCCTATTTATTTGCTTGCTTCTGATCTCATTTGTGGAGTTCTGATCATTTTGTTCCCTCTGTGGAACATTTTTCTGTAGCCTATGTAGGGCAGGCTTTGTCATCATGAAATTCTTTAGCTCTTGTTTGTCATGAAAGTATTATACTTCTCCATCAAATTTGAAATAGTGTTCTGCAGGGTATAGTAGTCTGGGCTGGAATTTGTTTTCATTGAGGACTTGAAGTACTCTGCTCCATGCTCTTCTTACCTTCATGGTTTGTGAAGGAAAGTAGGCCATAATTCTGATTGGTTTACCTTTGAATGTGATCTGCTTCTTTTCTCTGGTAGCTTTCCGTATATTATTCTTGTGCTGAATTTCTGGGATCTTTACTATTATTTGTCTCGTTGCGTTTTTCATTGGGTTGAGGTTCCTTAGCGTCTGTATGCTTCGGTTACCCGAATGTCAGATTTTTTCCTCATATTTGGGAAGTTTTCTGCTATAACTTGTGCCCATATTTTTTTAATGTCATTTGTATTGACTCCTTCTTTCTCATTGATGTCTATTAGTCTCACATTGTTCATCTTTGCATCATCTTGTAGGTGATGGATTTTCTTTTCTGCATCCTCGTTGTTTTTAAGAGATCCTTTCTTACCTTTTCCCTAGCTGCACTAGCATCTTCAGGATCTGAATCTCTGTCTTCACTTTCACTTCAACGGTTTTGCAAGCTTGTGGTTGAGATTTTTATTTCCTCTATATCTCTTTGACTTTGCTTCATGCTATCTATTTCTTTCCTGTATTGCTCATTCTAGGATTCCGTCATTTTTCTGATCTCTATTTTTTATCAATACCTTCTTTAGAAGCAGTTATAAATTCTTTTACTGTAGTGTTTTATTCAGAATGGGTTTCCTCCCTATGTTTCTGTAGTTGCTTCGTTACTTCAGATGCTATGAGTTCTGAGAATGAATTCTTTTTTATTTTTTCAGAAAAAAATTGCGCTCTGAGTTCCTCCATCACTTTCTGCTGTTGCTTATTTACTATTGACACTCTTAATTCGTACATTTGAGCTCAGCTAGTAGAAAAGATTTCAGGTCTGAATTCCGCTATGACTTTCTGCTTTTGCTTATTTACTCTTGATGCTATTAATTCATGTATTTGAGTGGAGCCAGTTTCCTATTCACTTTTTCTGGTTGGGCATTGGGTTTCCTCCATATGTTTCTGCATTTGCTTCTTTACAGCAGATGTTATTAATTCAGGAATTTCTTTTTTATTTCCAATCTTAGTTCCTCTATACCTTTCTGCAGCTGTTTCTTTTTTTCAGAAGCCATTTATTCATTGCATTCAGCTCTGTGATTCCCAATTTTTTCTGTGGTAGTGCCCTCTGCACTTGTTACGGATGGGCTTGGGTTCTGAGGTTGCATTTTGTTCCTTCTCGTCATTTTGTGTAACTCTCTCCTCTGACTTTTTTGTAGATCTTCGTTGTAGTTATAACCTTAGCACCTAATATAGTTCAGGTGCAGATCTACAAATTTTGCATTTATCCAGCTGTGCCTGACTTAGGTCTGGCTGCTGTGCTCAGCTCCTTCCTGCTGCTGCCCTCGGGGGTGAACCTATTGTGCTCCTCTGGCAAGATTTTTTTGCTCCTGGACTAGCTGGGTGATTCTATCCTCGAACTCTCTGAAGGGATTGCAGCTGCATGGTTTCACCCCACGCATGTATGCCAGGCCTGAGCTGCGCCTGGAGGGGACAAGGTGGAGTAGGGGATTGAGGCAGCTCTCCCACACACTCACTGGGTCTGGTCTAGGACTGGGTCTGTGGGTTCCTGGAATGTGGCAGAAATTCCTACTTGGTGGACGGTGTGGGGGAGGTGCTGCAGAGTGGTGGTTGGGTGTCCCAAGGGGGTGGAGGAGTTTCTCACCCACACTGTGCCTGGGCTGGGACCATTAATAATCCCCGCAGGCACAGGGTAGTGGAAGCTCTCCCACACACTCAGTGGGCCTTGTCTAGGACTCTTTCTTTCTTTCTCTTTTTTTCTTTTTTTGCTAGATCAGGCTGCATTGAGGGCAGGTATGTTGTGACTTGTGGAGCTGGGGATCGGGAAGCCCCAAGAATTGAAATTTATTTAGGCACCTAAGTTCAATACCCTTTGTGCCTCTATATCAGATACAGATACTAATTGATCATAATAATCTTTGCATATGAAACCTGAAATATTTAAAGATTAAATTTCAGTATGGATCTCCATTTACTCCATTAATCAAAAAGGGCATTCGACAGGGTACCTATGTTTGGTAAGTAGAAAAGTATATTAGGAAATATTCAATATAAGTCAACAGACTTTTGTATGTGTTTATTTTCCATGCAAGTGGAAGTAGGTCTAATTTGATTCTATGTGGGACAGGAGGGATTGAAAATAAAATCCTTAGATTTGGGCCTCCAAAGAACTTTTTAATGGCACAATGAATAGTATAGAAAGTCACAGTTATTTCTGAATATTTTGTATTTCAGATGATGTTTGGGTAAATTATTAGCTTGCAATAGCCTTGATGATTTCTAACATCTGTTACCTAAAATCTGCTGATTTTACTTCTAGAGAAAAAAGAGAATATTCTGAAGACATTGAAAAACTGAATATAGCAAAATTACAAGTGCTGATATGGAAAGAAATATATTTTTCTGTGGTTTATAAAATCTAATGTTCCATGATAATCAGAAAAATAATCAAACCATAGTATCAGTAGGTTGATGATTGCTCATAAAGTATCTCATTTTTCTTATTTTATTTCATATATAAGAGTAATCATAACATGGTGCATTTCTAGTATAGTAGGAAGCTATGAGTTCTGAGTTCTTTATTGCAAGAAGTTAATTGTCAAATAAATTAATTAATCATGTCTTTCATTAAAAGGAAGGACACAGGAGTTTTTATTCTTTTCAAACTAGAAATCTGAACATCAAATCTTTAAATGAACTGCAAAAGGCAAATCCATGGCTATTATTTCTTTTTGATCAGTAAGGAAGAAATCACATAATGCAAAACATTATTTGTCTCTTCCTTCAGAACCTAGATCCATTCATAACGTGTCATACCAGTGAATAAAATTAAGATTACAACATATGTCGCTTATCATGAAATTTGTAACTTATCATCTGAAGTCCTAGAAACAAGATTTCTAAAAATTTAAGTTGCTTTTCATTTTAATTTGGAATACATTTATTTTGCACAGCTAACTTCTGGTTTCATACTATGTTGATATATTTTACATTTATATTTAGTGCTTGTGTCTTGAAATGACTAAGCAGAATGTCTATCATACCTTGAATATTGCATGAAACTTTTAGAATCATAGTTTTATCATGCTTTCATTTTTGAATGTATACCCATCAAAAATGATAAGCTAAGATGCAATATTGCTTAGATTTCATGTACAAATTATAATAGCTATTGTTTTCAAAATGCTTTTTGTGCTCCTCTAGGTTTTCTTATGTATTGATAAAGTCCTATATCAAATATGAAGGAATAGATTGCCTTCAACAACTTTTTAAATGTCACAGTCCTCCACGATAAATGTATTTCAAATACAAAAATGTGATCTTGTGAATGTTTGGAATTCTAAATTAATTTCATCAATAAGAATATAGGATTTATTAAAAAGTTTCAATAAATGGAATTATTGCAATAGCAAAAAAGTACAAAGAACACAGTACATTCACTGCATATATTTTTATATTAAGTTTGTTTTGCCAAGAATAAATGATCACTATTTTAGTAAATTAGTGTAGTGACAACTTTTGCAAATATTAAATTAACAAAATATGTGTATTGGGATTCATTTTTCTCCCAGATTTGTTAATATACATATCTTCTTATACATTAGTTTATGATATTTTTCCTCAGACAAATACATAACGATGTTATGAGGACCCATGTTAGAGAGGCTTTCCTTTTCTCCAGGTACTGAAAACCAAATAAAGTATGAAGGCTGGGATTATGAATTACCAAGGCAATACAGAAGTTCTACATTTTTGCAGACAGTAAGAACCGAAAAATTGAAATTAAGACACAAACCTACATTTAATAACACATTTTCTCCCAGACAAATATAAGCTGTGATGACAATCCAGTTAATCACATTCTTGGGACTTTTATGATTAAGTATTTTGTCACTTTATTTCTACTCTATGTAACTCAACTTTTTCTTCCATGTCGTGTTTGATTATTCCTAGCTGCATTTATTTTTTCTAACAACTGAAAATCAAAAACTACTTTGAAATAGCTCTGGAACATGGTGATTTTTATCTTTTTTTTTCAGAAAGTAGGAGACACTAATTTTCAACTTTTTAAGCTTAATTTCTTAGCCAGCTCATTAAAAAGGGAAGACAATTATCTGTGGCTTCGTACACATGGTTGAACTCATGAAGCACTTCTTTATTTTAGATATTTTCCATTTTTCTCAGCTATAATGAAGGACATACCACAACCTTCACATGTTTTTTCCTGATATAAACATTTTTTGTTGTAACTATACTTGAAGACACATGCTGTTTTTTATTTCACCCAAAAATTGTGAAATATATTTCACTTGACTAAATAAATTAATACAAAAAGACAGTGTTTCTCACCTTTATTTCTTTATTTGTTAGGAAGACCAACAACATGCCAGATGCTTATATTTGCAATTAAACTTTTTGAAGGCATAATCTCAAGGACATTTTTCATTTAGCAATGTACTAAATGTTTACCAAGTACTTCCCTGAAATTTCAGTGCAAGTGGTAACATGCTTCTAGAGTTTTGAGTTTCTCATCAGAACACAATTTTCGCAATATTCTACACAGAATTGTGTAATTTAGGCGTAAGAAAAAAGTCTAAATACATTACATAGCCTCTTGGCTGCCTGTCAGATAGGAATAACTATAAGATTTGGAAGCATGTACCCTAGCATCTTGGCTCCACCTATAAGTAACTAAGGAAAGCCAAATTTGTGAATAGTTTAAACTTTTGTTTTCTTACAAGGATAGTGCTGCTAGCAGAACTGTTGTAATTAAATTTTACAATATAATTTATGCAAGATTATTCATATGCTTAAGCACTAGACAAGGATTTTTTCCATTTATAACTTTATCATAGTTAATGAACATTTATTGATTTTCATTAAGTCCCAGACATGGTATTTGACAAAAATGAACTTACATTGCATAGAACAAACTTTGGTTTAAATATACCATTAACTACACTGAATAGGCCTTAAATGCTGTCTCTAATAAATAATAGCTCTGTTATCTGAAAAATATTTAATAATATTTAAAGTACTTTTACATTTATAAGAAATAAACAATAAATATTGTCATCTTTACCTTATAGATGAGGAATTAAAGTTCAAGACAAAAAAAATTGCATTTTTAAAAAATTCATTTTAATGAGAAAGAAATAGCAATGAGACAATTTCAAAACAGATTAGTATGACAGTTACAATAATTAATACATTGCATATTGTTGTCTTCATAGTAGTGATTCACAGTACATGGTGCAGATATGATCTCTTATCTAAACAATATTAGTACAACTTCTCTTCTCATTGAACTAAGAGAAAGTAGCTGTATATCTATCCTATTTTGTATACATATAAATATTTTTTCACTACAAAATGGTCTTTCATTTTTATCCCCATTTTTGTTCTGTTTTGTCAGAGATGGGTGTTCCACTGCTGTTAGTTAAACTATATTTGGAGAAGTCTTTAAAATAACTTTTCACACTTGACACCAGTTCAAATATTGTAGGTACTTGAATTCAGCAAAATATCCCAATATGGTCCAATAGACCATAATAGTAGTGGGTTATAAGCAGAACTGGCAATTGTCAGAAGTTGTTGACATGAGCCTTATACATATCAGCATAGTAATATATATTTTATACTTCATGATAATACATTTCTGCTAGATGGTTAAGACCAAATTAAAGCAAGACCTGTGTAACTAAAAATGTAGCTTTTGTATCTGAAAAGGTCAGTGAAATCCCCTCAGAATTTACCCTGGAACTCTGTACAGCAGCTTGTAGATCTTTTGTGAGTGTGAGCCATCTGGATGAGTCACAGCCATTGCTTGACCAATTTGTTCTCTGTGAAAGCCTGAGAGATATTATTTTTCTCTAGATGACTCTCGTTAGGCACACTCTACGTTGTCGATCACTTTCCTCTGTAGCTCCATTAACAAGATGATTAAGGCAACGGTCCTGAGAATCTCCATCACTTTTTTGAAAATAGTTAATAGGTAGAACTCTCACCCTGGCCAACTTCATATGCTGATATCTGTGAACTAAGTAACTACGCTGAGGATAGCAATGTGTAACACTAAAAACATGATTGAAATACTTATTTTGTTTTTCTAAATGTGTCCTACTTCCAATGTCATATCAATTATTGCTATACTCTCTTTAAAGTAAATGTTTGTTAAAAAATAGATAATAAAAGTAAACAAGAGACTAGAAAATAATGTCATAAAATTTTCCTGCCACAATGTTACATATGATGTGATTTCTAGATTTCTGTTTAAAAATGTGTATTTTTTCCACATTCTATAGGGATTTAAAGTGTAGAATATCCATGGTTGTTGGAAAATACCAGTTCCATGTTATGTCTAAGGCATTTGATATTCAGACAGACAGTGATGCTTAGCTCAACTTCCTGGGTTACAGGGTAATAATATCATTAAGCTTCTCTTATGGTTTGTTAACAGCTAAAGTTTAAAGAAAAATAAGTCTACAAGGATAACAAATATTTTTCCCTAGCCCTTCAAGGTCAGTGAGGGCTCAGAACATAAGAACCTGTGTCATGACATCATTTCATTCAGTGGTGTGCCAAATTTTCTGTTCAAAAAATTGACAGTTCTTGTGACTGCTGGTAAAGTAAAAGTAGTATGTTTTGTTTTCTATTTTTTTTTTTTTTTGGTCTGAACCAGGGATTGAACTCAAGCCCTTGTGCTTGCCAGGCAAGCACTTATTCTACTGAGCTATTAAACCTATGCTTTTGCATCCGAGAAATTTTCTCCAAAATATTGTGAATGAAGAGTACCTATTTTAGATCTGAAGTGTCGTGAGATTTAGGAGTTTAGAAATTTCACTGGGTATATTAGTTTACAAAATAGTACTTCTTTGATTAGTATCTGAAGATAAACATTTCTCTGATTTTTTTTTATTTTAAAAATAATTTTGCTTGTACTCTTACATTACTGCTAATAGTTCCCTTTATTTGACAATAAAAATTTCATATTAAGTTCTCATTATGTGTCATTAATATTTGATGTATGGAAAACATTGAAATTATTCCCCATGAATACTTTTGAAAGTTTATACTTAGCATCATAGAAGGTTTCTTAGATTTTCATATGTATTCTATAAGTACAGAGTTAGACAATATTTGAGATCTATATCTCATGAAATAGTTTCCAGTTTAAAGTGTAAATCAGGTATATGAACACGTTCAGATAAGTTCCTGTACTTACAAAGTACATTATTTTAAATCATCTTTTCTCCAGTTACCTTCAATAACACGTTCTGAGAAATTTCCAATGAATAACACGTAAGTAGTTAATGAAAAAGCCAAAGCAGATCCAAATCAAAATAGCTAATCATGTAAATTTAAGAGAAGATGTATGTGCTATAATTCTTTGGCCATTCAGAAACACAGACTATCATATGAAAATTCTGACATTATCCATTATTTTATTTATATATTTATTTATTGTAGGAACCGGGGATTGAACTCAGGCCCTTGTTCTTGCTAGGGAAGCATTTATTCCACTGAGCCATCTCCCTGGCCCCCTTCCATCATTTCTAAAAGGATAAATTCTTTTCCAAAATCCAGAGCTATTCACTGTTTTGACCATCGAAACTTGTGCATGTTTCTGTTGTACGTGTTTTCAATATTTTGTTCCAAATTTATGTTTCTTCCCATTTTTATTTTCAAAAATTTTTACAGACTTAAGTAATATGAATAATATGAGGACTCAGGGAAACTCAGACAGACATCTGTAAGTCTGATCAAAGTTAGCAAATACAAAATTTCAAAATATTTAGAGCTTGAACAAAGTGCTTACTACCAGTTGAGAAGAATTTATTCAACAACTACAATGTCCCAGTGAAAATAGTGGGTGACAACATTCAAAATAGGTTCTAAAGTCATGGTTCCAAAGCTCTATATTTGTGGAAAACACTTTCAGTAGGTTCAGCTAAGGAAATTCCTGTGTCTGCTATATTCACTGGGATTGATAAGCTATTTTTAGTTATTTTAGCAACTATTGATGCAAAAGAATGTATTATTTTTCATTTTTGGTGTAAAGGGTCAGTGCCTAAATCTAGTGAGTGGTATCAGTGAAGTAGAAATTATAAAATCACACTCTCCTGTTGCTTGCAAAAGGTACCTTGTGAAGAATTAGGTCCTCCTTTACCACATTGCATAGAATTTTAAACTACCAGCTGTGATGTGCTTGGAATTATATGGGAGCATATCACCTTTCCAAAGTTACAGTGTGTTTAAAACAATTCGAGGATCATTACTCAGCTGGGAAACATCAGTATGTTCCCTCCTCCACAGATACAACATGTGCAAGATAATTATGGGTAATGACAACGGACAGGCATTAAAATACATTTCCATTTCCACATTTCATACCTCAAAAACTACTCCATGTCTCACACTTGCTGCCTTGGGGAAAGTAAGGGCAAGCCTTATAACTTGAAAAACTTTTTCTTTTTAAGGAGTCAACTTTTTTATTTTTAATAATTTTATTGAGAAACAGCAATTAGATACTTTCAAAACCAATTACTAGCACAGTTTCACTAATTAATACATTGCATATTGTTGTTGGTGGTTATTCATTGTACAAGATGCAGACATGATATCCTGTCCACAAACAAAATTAAAGCAAATTTCTCTATTCATTTAATTAAGAAAATGCAACTGTATATCTACCTATTTTGAATATGCAGATGCACAGTGGTTGTTCAATTGTAGTCCCTTTTTTTGTTTAGTTTTGTTAGAGAAGGGAATTCCATTGTTATTTAAATACTGTAGGTGCGTGAATTCAACAAAATATTCCAATATAGTCCAGTAGTCTGTAATAGTATTGGGTATTCCATAAAACTGGCAATGACAGTTGTTGACTTGAGCCTTTTACAAATAAGAATATTAACATGGCTTTACTTTTAAAAATAATTTTATTGAGAAACAAAGAGCAATGAGACAGTTTCAAAACCAATCAAGAGGACATTTTCAATAATAAATACACTGCATATTGTTGTCTCAGAGATTGTGCATTATACAAGATACAGGCATAACGTGCCGCCCACAAACACTATTAGAACAAATCTTCTTATTCATTGAATTAAGAGAATGTAGCTGTATGTCTATCCAAACTCTTTTAAATATACAGATACAAACTGGTCATTCATTTGTATCCCTTTTTTGGTTTAGTTTTGTCAGAGAGGGCCATTCCATTGTCATTTAAATATTGTAGATGCATGAATTCAGCAAATTATTCAAATACAGTCCAGTAGTCCATAATAGTAGTGGGTCATGTGCAGGACTGACAATGTGAGAAGTTGTTGACCTGAGCCCATTACAGCCCAGTATTCCAACATGGCTCCACCCCTCATAACTTGTTTTGGTACCTTTCTACTGGATGGTTATGTCCAAGATAAAGCAAGAACTATATGACAAGAAATGTAACTTTAGTATCAGATGAGGTCAGTCAAGTCCTCTCAGACTTTTTCCTGAAACCCTGTAGCGCACTTTGTAGATCCTTTGCCAGTGTCAGTCATGTGGATGAGTCACGGCCATTGCTTGACCAATTTGTTCTCTATGAGAACCTGAGAGAATATTTTCTCTCCATGTGACTCTCCTAAGGCACACTCTACATCATCTATCACATTCCTCTGTGACCCATAATCTCCTTGATCCGAAATTTTGGGACACGACTGAGTTACATGATGTGACAGTATAGGTTCACTATGTCCTGAGTCTTCACTGACCTTGAAAGGCTAGGGCCAAAATGTTGGCTGAACTTGCAGCCCTTCTTTTTCTCTAATTTTTGGTTTGCAAATTTAGGTTGCTAATTCTCCAGAAGGGAAGCTAATTATTACCCTACAGTATGTGCAGTTGTGTTTAACCTAACTATCTTTCTGAATATCAAACATCTTAGGCATATGAACCAGTTATTATCCATCAAGTACTGATATGTTAAACTTTAAGTCCCTACAGAATATGAAGAAAAAAATAAAATAAAAATATTTTAAAAATGAATGAATAATTACATATTTTTACATGGAAATTTAGAAATCTAACTATATACAGCATTGTAGCTGGACAGTCTTGTGACTTTTTTATTGTCTCTATGTTTCCCTTATTACCCTTTTTGTTAAACAATTACTTCAGAGACAGTGTGGCAATAATTGTATCTTGTGACAAGCAGTACATATGTAGAAGACCAGAATGATAGGCATTCCAAGCATGATCCTAATTTTTGACATTGCAAACATTATTTTTATTTATTTATTTATTTATTTATTATTATTTTAATGAGAAACAAATATCAATGAAACAGTTTCAAAACTGATTAATAGGACAGTTTCAATAATTAATACATTGTACATTTTATCTTCTTAGTGGTTACTCATAGCATGAGATGTAGACAGAATATCCTGTCCAAACACTATTAGTACAAATCTTTCATCTTTTTGAATTAAGCAAACTTGGCTATATATCTATTCTAACTGTACTGTACATACAGACACAAATAGGTCCTTATGTTGTATGCCTTTCTTTGTCTAGTCCTGACAGAAATGGATATTCCATTGGCATCTAAATACTATAGGTGTGTGAATTCAACAAAACATTCCAACACAGTCCAGCAGTCCAAAATAGTACTGGGTTATCTGTAGAAGTTGTTGACTTGAGTCTTTCACAGCATAGCACAACTTCAGTCCAGTTGCTTAGTTCACAGGTATAAGCATATATAGTTAGTCAGGGTGAAAACCCTACCAATTAACTGGTAGCTTCAAAAATCTGCTGATGTTTCTCAGGATCATTGCCTTACCCATCTCGTGCTTATAAATGTATGGGTTTGCCCGTTTTGTTTCCTAGCTTGCCCTCTCTTCATTGCCTAATCCTCAAGTTCTTGCTTTCCTTTTAATTGTGTTATAACTTCCTATTTGTATTTCTTCTTTTGAGTTCTTATACTAGGAAAACTATATGATATTTACACACATGGGTCTGGTTTATTTCACTGATGAGTATATCTTCAAGTGGCATCCACTTCAATATAAAGGCTTCAAATTTATCATTTTTATAGGTGAGTAATATTCCATTGAATAAAAATGTCACACCTTTTTTCATCCACTCCTCAGGTTACAGGCATTTTGGTTGTTTTCAAGATTTGGCTATCACAAATTGTGCTATTATAAACATAGTTTTACATATATCACTGTGATATAACATTTTCTGCTCCTCCAGGAAAATTCTCAGTATGGGGATAATGCCTTAAATGGGATTTCACATCCTAGTTTTTTCAGGATTCTCCACACTGATTTCCATAATGGTTGCACCAGTGTACATTTCCACCAGCTGTGGAGAGGGGTTCTTTTTCCCCACAGCCTCTCCAACATGTATTGTTAGTTGATTTGTTTATGATAGCCATTCCATCTGGGGTGAGATGGTATCTCATTGTTGTTTTAATTTGCATTTCATGGATGGCTAGTGATGTGGAGCATTTTTTCATATATTTATTCCCTTATTTAATTTCGTCGTTAGAGAAACATGTGTTCATCTCGGATGCCCATTTCTAGATTGGCTCTGCAAATTTTGGAGCCATAATGGTTTTTAGTTCTTTATAAATTCTAGTGAGCAGAACTTTGTTATGAGTGCATATTAGTTAAGATTCTTTGCACAATTGTGGCTTATCTTTTCAATTTCTTGGTAATTTCCTTTGATGTGCTAAAACTTCTAAATAAGGGGAAGTCCCAGGTGTTAATTCTTTCAAATATTACCCGTGCAATTTGATATTTGTTCATGAACTCTTTGCCTAACCCTGTCTTTAAGATTTCCTCCTCCTTTATATTCCAAGACATTTAGTGTTTCTGTTTTAATGGTTAGATTTTTAATCCACTTTGTCTTTATCTTTGTGCATGGTGATAGACTTGGGTTGAGTTGTAGTTTTCTGCACGTAGAGAGCCATTTTTTCCAGCACCATTTCTTAAAGAGGCTGTGTTTCTTCCAATAAGCGTGTTTGGTCTCTTTGTTAAAGATCAGTTAGCTGAGTGTGTTCATAGGGGCTTCTGCATCTTTTAATCTATTCCATTGATCCTCAGGTCTATTTTATTGCCAGTACCATGCTGATTTTATCACTGTAGCTTTGCATTATAATTTCAAGTGAGGAATCATAATGCCTCCTGCCTTGTCTTGGTAGCCGAAGATTGCCTTTGCTATTCTATGTGTCTTCTGGGTCCAAATAAATTTTAAGAATGATTTCTCTAGGTCTGGAGGTATGTTGGTGGTTTTTTGAGAGGGACTGCATTAAATCCATACAGAAATTTTGGGAATATGGCCATCTTCAAAATGTTGGTTCTTCTTATGCAGGAGCAGGGAACATCTTTCCATTTTCTGAAATCTTCTAACATGACTTTTTTCAGAGTACTGTAATGTTCCATGAAAAGATCTTTGACTTCTTCATTAGATTAATTCCAAGGTATTTCATTTTCCCTGGTGCTATTGAAAAAGTTACTGTTTCTCTAATTTCGCTTTCACTGTGTTTGTTATCTAGGTAGTGGAATGCTATTGACTTTTGGGTATTGACCTTGTACCTTGCTATGCTACTGAATTTGTGTATTAATTCTAGTAGTTTCTTGGTGGAGTTTTTTGAGGAGTATAAGGATTATACCTTTCGTAAATTTCTTGTAGAATTGAGGTGAAGATCCATCAGGAACTGAATTTTTATTTGTAGGTATGTTTTTCATTACATTTCATATTTCATTGGCTGTTCTTGGGTTATTGAAAGTAGTTATACCGTCCTGATTCAGTTTTGGTAATTTGTACCTTTCTAGGAATCCGACTGTTTCTTCTTTGTCTTCCCTTGTGTGAGAGTAAAGTTCTAAAATTAGCTATTGACAATTTTCTGAATTTCCAGTGGCTCTCTGGTTGTTATACCCTTTTCATTCCTTATCCCTTGGATTTGAATTTTTTGTTTCCTAATTTGGTGAGGTTAGCTAAGAGATTAACAATTTTATTTAATCTTTCAAAGAACTAGCTTTTTGATTTTTTTAAATCTTTAAAATGTTTTCTTTATCTCAATTGAATTAATTTCTGCTCTAATATTTGTGATTTCTTTTCGTCTGTGGGCTCTGGCTTTGGTTTGCTCTTCCTTTTACATATGTTGGAAGTGCAACATTAGGGTGTTTATTTGTTCCCTTTCTATTTTCCCAATGTGTGTGTTCACAACTACACTTTTCCCTCTAAAAACTGTTTTCACTGCATTCCATAAATTCTGCTAATTTGTGCTTTCATTTCCATTGAATTGTAGATACTTTTGAATTTCATGTTTAATTTCATCTGTGAACCATTGGTTGCTGAGTAGGGTGGTGTTTAATTGCCATGTACTTCTGGGTTTTTTTCTTTTTATTCATCTCATTTATTTCTAGTTTCTTTGCACTGTGGTCAGATAATATGCATGGGATAATTTCTTTTTTCTTGCATATACTTAATCATGACCTATGGACCAGTATGTGGTGTATTTTAGAAAGTGAACCGTGTGCAGTTGAATAAAATGTACATGCAGCTGTCATTTGGTGGAACACTCTATATATGTCCACTAAGTCTATTTGTTCCAAGATCTGGTTCAGTTCTGCTACTTGTTTGCTAAGTTTTTGTCTGCTTGACCTATCTTTTTGGGATGAAAGGGTATTAAGATTTCCTGTTAACATTGTGTTATTGGATATTAGATTTTCATTTCCACTAAGATTTATCTTACATAGTTGAGTGCTCCCTTGTTTGGTGCATATACATTTATGAGTGTTACCTCTTCCTCTTTACTTTTTACCCTAACAAGTATATATTAGTAGTCTTTATTTCATTTGATCACTCTTTTTTGTTGTTGAGACTCTCTGAGAACATGATTGCTACCTCTGCTTTTTTCCTGAGGTGCTGGTATGTGTAGTAAGTATTGTTTTCTGTCAGTTAACTTTCTATCTATGAATTTATGCGTTAAGTGTGTTTCTTGTATACAGCAGATTGTTGTATTTTGTTTCCTAATCCACTGTGCCAGTGTATTTCTTTTATTTTTTGAATTGAGCCCATTTACTTTGATAGTTATAATTGAGATGTATCGATTTATGATTGACATGTTATTTACCTCCTGTTGTCCATTCCTTTTTCTCCTCTGTTTAATTGTTTGCCCTATTTAGAGGGTTCCTTCTCTTCTGCCTCATGGAGTTCTGATCATTTCCGTCCCTCTGTGGAACATCTTTCAGGAGCCTGTGTATAGTCGGCTTTGTCATCATGAAATTCTTTAGTTGCTCTTTGTCATGGAAGTATTTCACTGCTCCAACAAACTTTAAAGAGTCTTTTGCAAGTTATAGTAGTCTTGGTGGAAATTTGTTTTCATACAGGACTTGAAGTACTCTGCTGCATGCTCTTCTTGTGTTCATTGTTTGTGAAGAGAAGTCTGACATTATTCTGATGGATTTTCCTTTAAAGGTGATCTGTTTCTTTTCTCTAGCGGGTTTCATTATATGATTCTTGTGCTGAATTTCTAGGATCTTGACTACTATATGTCTAGGTGTATTTTTAATTAGATTGAAGTTATTTCAAGTTGTGCATGCTTAGGTTACCTGAAAGTCAGATTGTTTCCTCGTAGTTGGGAAGTTTTCTGCTTTTACTTTTGCCCATATGAGTCTTATATCATTTGCATTGACTTCCTCTTTCTTATTGATACCTATTAGTCTCACGTTGTTCAATTTTGCATGGTCTTTCAAGTGATGAATTATTTTTTCCTGCATCTTTGTTGTTTTTAAGAGATCTTTTCTTACCTTTACACTAATTGCACCAGCGTCTTCAAGATCTGAAACTCTATCTTCACTATCACTCAAAAGGTTTTGCAAGCTTGTGATTGAGATTTTAAATTCCTGTAAATCTCTTTGACTCTGCTTCATGCGATCTATTTCTTTCCTGTATTGCTCATTCAAAGAATCTGTCACTTTTCTGATCCGCTCTATTTTTTATCAGTGTCTTCTTGAGAAGCAGTTATTAATCCTTTTACTTCAGCAATCATTTCGTATCTGATTTCCTCTATATCTTTCTGCTTTGATTATTTACTTCAGACACTATTAATTTAGAGATTTCCTTTTTATTTCAGAAATTAATTATGATCTGAGGTTCTCTATACCTTTCTGCTATTGTTTCTTTAATTCAGACGCTGTTAATTCAGACATTTCTTCTTTGTTAGTGTCCTCTGCACTTGTTGTAGTTGGGCTCATGCCGTAAGATTGCAAATTTTGATTTTTCTTTTGTCACTTTGTTCAGCACTGTACTCTGACCCTTGGTTTAGAGTTTATGTGCAGTTAAACCCTTATCACCTATTAAAATTGGGGTGTAAGTCTACTATGTTTGAGTTCATCTAGTTGTGCCTCACTTGGTTTTGGCTACTGTGCTCACCTCCTTCCTGCTGCAGGCCTTGGAGTTGAACCTGTTGTGCCCATGTGGCAAGATGTCCTGCTCTTGAATATCCTGGGTGGTTTTGGCCCCTACTCTGTCTGCAGGGACTTCAGCTGCAAAATTTCACCCAAGGTTGTATGCTAGGCCTGGGTTGGGTCTGGAGGGATTCAAGGAGCACAGGAGAGCGCAGAAACTCTCCCAGGCACTTGCAGGGCTTGGACATGAGTGTGTCTCAGCTTTACTTTTTATAATTTGTTTTTATGCATTTCTGCTTGATGGTTAAAACTAAGATAAAGGAAGACCTATATAACAAGAAATGTAACTTTTGTATCTGATAAGATACGTCAATTTCCTAAAGGATTTACCCTGAAATGCAGTCCCTCAGTTTGTAGATCCTTTGTCAGTTTCAGCCATGTAGATGAGTCACTGTCATTGCCTCACCAATTTTCTCTCTGTGAAAGCCTGAGAAAATATTTTCTCTCCAGATGACTCTCCTTAGGTGCACTCACCTCATGAATCACTTTCCTCTGTGGCCCCATAATCTCCTTGAACTTTTAAGGGATAAGTGTATGAATGCCCTAAGAAGTTGTTGAAAATTCTATAGGAAACAGCTAAGAATTACTAGAAACTAATAGCTGGGTGGCATACAAATATTAATAGGGATGGGCCCAGGGAGACAGCTCAGCAGAATAACTGCTTGCAGGACAAATGCAAGAGCATAAGTTCAATCCCCAGTTCTGCTAAAAATAATATTAATAGGGCATCCATAAACTTACCACAGATATACAAGACAAAGATAATCAAATAAAGCTTGTCTATAACCACAGCTACAAAGGTGGTCAAGCAAACTAATGAATATGCCTATGGTTGTATAATCTGAAAATCAATACCATAATTGGTACGTTGTGGAGGAAATATAATTACCTGAATTTTTCCATTCACATTGCTAACAAGATGTACTAGCAAAATTGTAATCAGCAATTCACAGGGATGACCAGTTATTATCCAAACTTACTGCAATACTTTTACCAAAAATGATAATTTGTAAGGCTGGACAAATAGCTCAGTGGATTAAACTGTCAACAAGCAAGTGCAGGGCCATGGGGTTAGATCTCCAGGGCCTGCCATGCCATCCCCACCGCCAGGGTGAACTTACATGGCAATTGAGACTGGACGTGGTGGAGTGAGCCTATAATTCCACCTCTTGGGAGGCTGTAAGCAGGCAAATCACTATTAGTCCAATCTAGTAGTGAGAGCTTGAACACCCTGTAGAACCTTCCCTAAAATACTAAAATAAATAAATAAGTAAATAAATAAAAGTTCAGTTGTATTCAGTGGAAGTCACTTAAAAAACATGTTAACTGCACTGATAATACTTGAAAGAATTAACAATTAAGGCCTCCTAGTATTGAGAAATTTTTGCACGTTAAAATGATGTACCAACAGCATGATAAGACAAGGCACAAATTTAGAAAAAATCTTAACTAATAAGTACTGAGAAAAAAGGTCTTCTCACTAGAATTTATAAAGAACTACAAAACATCAGGACCACCAAATTTAAAGACCCAATCCACAAATGGGCATCAGAGATGAACACACATACTTTAGAGGAAGAAATTCTAAAAGCTAATAAATACATGAAAAAATGATCCACATCACTAACCATCTATGAAATGCAAGTTAAAACAACACTGAGTTACCATCTCACCCAAGATAGAATAGGTATGATAAAGAAATCAACCAGCAACAAATGTTGGAGTGGCTATGGGGAAAAAAGAATCCTTCTCCACTGTTGGTGAGACTGTAGACTGCTATAACCACAATGGAAATCATTGGGAATACTCCTAGAAGCACTAGGACTAGAAATCCCATTCAATCCAGCTGTCCACTTTCTGGAAATTTTTCCAAAAAACTGAAAACACAGTAGCATAAGGATATATGTGCACATATGTTTACAGCAGAACAACTTGTGATAGCCAAATCCTGGAAGCAACCAAAATGCCTGTCACATGAGGAATGAATGAAAAAGATATGGTATTTTTATACAATGGAGCATTACACAGCTATAAAGAAAGACAAACTAAAAAAAGTTCCAATGCCAAAAGAATAAAAAAGAAATGATAAACTTGAAGCCTTCATATATAGGTGGATGTCACTCAAAAACATACTCATAAGTGAAATAAACCAGACCCACATGTGCAAATATCATATAGTTTCCCTAGTATAAGAACTCAAAAGAAAAAATAAAAATTGAAAGTTATAACACAATTAAATGGAAGGTGAGAATATAAGGATTAAGCAATAAGAGAGGAAAAAGAGAAAAGCTAAGAAAAATGTCATGGGCAAAACCATGCATTTATATACAAAAGATAGTTAAGGCAATGACTGATAATCTTCATCAGGTTTTTGAAAGTAGCAGTTAATTGGTAGGCTTCTCACCCTGACTAGCATTATATGCTGATACTTGTAAACTAAGCAACTGCACTGAGGATAGCAATGTGTAATACTAGGGCCATGCTTGCAATCCCTGTCATTCAGGTCTTGTAAGTGCGTACTGCTTCTGATGTCATAACAATTACTGCTATACTCTTTCTCAAGTAAATATTTGTTTAACAAAAAGGTAATAAATGAAAACAAGAGACAAGAAAAAAATGTCGGGGGCTGGTGAGATGGCTCAGTGGTCTAAAGCACCTACTTAGAACAAGCTAAAGCACAGAGACAGCGGTTCAATCTCTCAGCACCACATGCCAGCCAGCCCCACCCCCTGGTGGGCTGAGTTGGCCACACACACACACACACACACACACACACACAAATAAATTTTAAAAAATGAAAAAAGGAAAAAAAGAAAAAAATGTCATAAGACTGTCGTGCTACATCATTGAATATGGTTCGATTTCTTACTTTCTGTGTAAAAACATGCAGTTTTCTTTCTTTCCTTCTTTCTTTCTTTCTTCTTTCTTTCTTGTGCTATTTTTTACTTCTCTTTGCATTCTATAGGGATTTAAAGATTAGCATATCAATTATTGCTGGAAAATACTTGTTCCTTGTTATTTCTCAGGCATTTGATATTACCCTATACAGTTATAGGGTAATAATACCATCAATCTCCTCTTTGGAGGGTTTACAACTTAAGTTTGTTGACCAAAAAATTAGAGAAAAACAAGGGTGGCAAGGATTGGCAACATTTTGGCCATAGCCCTTCAAAGTCACTGCGAACTCAGGACATAATGGAACCTGTACTGTAACTCACTAGTTTCCCAAATTTTCTGATGAAGAAGATTATGTGGCCACAGAGGAAAGTGATCGATGATGTAGAGTGTGCCTAAGGAGAGTCACATGGAGAACAAACATTCACTCCGGCCTTCACAGAGAGCAAATTGGTCAAGCAATGGCCATGACTCATCCACATGACTAACAATGACAAAAGGTCTACAAACTGATGTACAGAGTTTCAGGGTAAATCCTGAGGGAATTTGACTGACCTTGTCAGATAGAAAAGTTACATTTTTTGTTATATAGATTTTGCTTTATCTTTGTCTTAACCATCCAACAGAAAAGTATAAAAATGAGGTATAAAAAGTAAAGTCATATTCATATGCTGAGGTGTAAAAGGCTCATGTTAACAACTCAGACCTTGCCAGTCCTGTGGATAACCCACTATTATTATGGACTACTGGACTATGGTGGATTATTTTGCCGAATTTTCACACCTATGATATTTGAGTGGCAATGGAATACCTATCTCTGACAGAACTAAACAAAAAAGAGAGATAAACTGCTGTCCTGCCCTGCCATCTTGGCTTGCTGAGATGGCAATTGAGATGGCATGATGGCACTCACCTGTAATTCCAGCTTTTGGGAGGTTATAAATAGGTGGATCACTAATGAGTCCATTCTTGTAGTGAGAACATGAACACTCTGTTGACCCTTCCCTAAATAAAAATAATGGGGATATAAATGAAGAGTCATTTTTTGCAATAAATAATGTACAATAGACAAGTCTGCTATTGTAAATTTGTTAAAATATCTAAAGAAGCTATAATTAAAAAATTAAAGAGGTTTATGAGAACAGTTCACCAAATAAAGAACATAAGTGAAAATACATAATTTGAAAGAAACAGAAAAATTTTGGATTTTAAAGCCTTAATAATAAAATATTTTAAAAAACCACTGGACATTTCCAAGTGCTAATTCACTGGAAAAAGCTAAGAAGTTGGAAGAGCACAGAAGATATAGAAACAACTGCAGTAACACTTAATTATGTTATTTTTGATGAAGAGTTCAATTTCCTTCCCTGGAGGAAACATATACTCCTTAATAAATGGTCCTGAGAATACTGGTTATCCACATGTCACAGACTGAATTTACACCCATAACTCTCATGTGCTAAAGTAAAATCATAGTGAGTCAATGTTCTAAACATTAGAACAGAAACAATATACTGAAAGATAAAATAGGTAAAACACTTGAAGACAAATGTGTAGGACAAGAGTGTACAAACAAAAGTCCTGTTGCTCAAGAATTAATAACAAGAATCAATAACTTTGATTACATCAAATTAGAAACCTTCTGCACAACAAAAATAATCATTAATAGAATGAAGAGATAATCCATAGAATGGGAAAAGTATTTCTGCATTCTTCAAAGTATTAATATCCTGTGAATCTTCAGCATAGAGAAATAACTAAAAAAAAAGATACCCATTAAGACTGTATAATAATAGACATCTGAAATGAGTAGACACTTCTCAGATGAACAAATACAACTGTCTAGTACATACATGAAAATTTGTTCAACATCACTAACCTGTTGAAAAATGAAAATTAAAACAATACTAAGACTTCGTCTCACTCCACAGAGAGTGGCTACCCTCAAGAAATCAATCAATGACAAATTCTGTTGAGGCTGTGGGAAGACATTATCCATTGTTAGTGTGAGATTACAAACTGATATAACCACTATTCAAATTGGTATAGAGCTTTCTCAGAAAAATATGAGTAGAAATGCAACTTGACCCAGCTATTTGCCTTCTAGGTATCCTCCTAAAAGATATATACAACAATGATGCATGTATACCTGTGTTTATAACAGTGAAATTCATAATAGTTCAGTCTTGCAATCAGCCTATATGACCATCAACAAATGAGTGGATAAAAAATATGGTATTTATACAAAATGGGGTACTACTCTGAAGTAAAAAGAAAATAAACTTGAGTAATTTGTAGGAAAATGGATACACATTGAAATCATAATTTTAATTGAAGTAACTCGGACATGCAAGTTCA
>NW_004524800.1:2225625-2233595 GCF_000260255.1 Octodon degus | reverse complement strand
TATATATATACATACATATATATGTGTATATATGTGTATATATGACAGATAATAGATAAATGATAATGAAAATGAAGATATTGCAAATCAGTGCAGACAATGTTTCTGAAATTATACCTTGACTTAGTATCATTTTCTCATATTCTTTTATGATTTATATGTTCCTTAGCTTATTAATCTGGATCTATCTATCTATCTAAATACCTATATCTATCTATCTCCATAGCTATCTATATCTATATCTATCATATATATTTTTTTGCTTTTTTTTTAACTTTGTAAGGCCTTGTAAGATAAATAAAAAAATCTAGTGCTGGAGAAAAAGAAGGGTGAAGAGAAGCGGGAAAAAGAAGGGAATTGAAATGTGCTATATACACGTATCAGTCCCCTACAGGGAAATACTCAGTATGTACTGCAAATGTTTACTAACAAAATTATAAACAAAAAACCAAGCTGTTGCTTTTGGTTTTTAATCTATGTATTTGTTTCGTTTTGGATTTATTTGAGAAAGGATCTTGCTATGTAGTTCAGGCTAGGTATTTACTCACTATGTAGCCCAGGCTGGCCTACAATGCATGATGATCCTCCTGCCTCAGCCTCTAGAACACTGAGATTAGAGGTATGTGTTGTCATCTACAGCAATGTTGCTGCTTAGAAACAATTACAATGATGAAAAATTAGAAGACAAAAGATAATTTTAAATTCAGATAGGAAGTAAAGTCCAAAGGCAAATCATTGCCACCTCCCACACAAATTAGGGACAGATGGGCAAACATGAAAGAAGATTAAGAACATATCAGAGAAAATGTGTCCTTAGCAACAAGTGCTGGTTAGGGAAATCTAAACAGTATTTCACAAATTGATGGAGACTCTCAGTCAATAATGCTAAGCCTACAAATTCTAAAGGGACCCAGTCACAGATAAATCCCATAGTGTTGTTATGTTAATCACATGTCAATCTTGCTCTCAGAGTGAATATTAGAGAAAAATCATATCATGGCTCTCACAGGCAGAGGGGAAAGGAACCACTTTGAAATATGCCAGAATATTCTATTGTTTTGCAACAAAGTATGCCACAGGAAAATTAATTTGACTACAGCATATTCTGCTGAAGTTTAACAAAAGCCTAACTAACATGAGAAAAAGGAAAATAGACACATCCACTCCACTTTAACCATTTTATCTTACCTAAGAGGAAAAAGGCACACAAGAACCAACTGTGAAGTTCAGTCAGAAGACAAAAATGCTTACTAAAAGACAGAGGCCTAGTCATAGGGCAAGGTCATGCTTTCCCTCCTCCTCCACCTTAACCATTGTCTTACTAAGTAAACATTTTTAGCAGGCCCAGTTAGCTATCTCATCATGTATGACTAACAAGATGTTATGAAACATAACAGAAAACAAAGAGCACCAGAGCAGACATCATGCCTGGATTTGGAAAAGGTAAGATTCATATGGCCAGAAATGTCATATGTCCTTGACTAATATAATACGGACTCTAAAAAATAGAAAAGACAGATGAACAATGTAATCAGAAAGATGGAAATTCTATAAGAGTACAAAAAAGAAATGCAGAGAGAAACAAAACCATAGAAATGGAGAATAGCCATACTCCAAAAAATGTTATGCAGAATTAATGAACTCCCAGTAAAAATGCTATTAACATATTACACTGATCTTGACAAAGCATTCTGAAAATTCATTTGGGACCATTATAGTCCTAGAACAGTAAAAGCAATCCTGTTTAACAGAGGCAAGAGAGGTTCATTAAAATCCTTGAGTTAAAAATTGTACTACAAAACTACTATGATAAAATCAGCATGGCGCTGTCAAAAAAACAGAGCCAGGGATCAACAGAACAGAATAGAATATGTAGACACAGTAACAAACATGCTCAGACACCTTATCCTTGACAAAGGGGCCAAAATATTTCACTGGAAGATAGACTTTTTATGAAATGATGCTGGAAAAATGGGCTTTCCACATGCACAAAAATAAAATTAGATCCCTGTCTTTCATCATGAATTAAACTAACATTAAAATAGATTAAAGATATACATATTAAAACAGAGGCACGAAATCTACTGGAAGACAAAGCAGATAGAAACCTTAAAGACATATGGATAGGCAAAGAGCTCATGAACAAAAATCAAAATGAATGGGAAATACTTCAATGAATCACGAACTGTGTTCTCATTCCATGAAAAAGATTTTGCACATAAAAATAAAGACATACATTTATATGCACAAGATGGGAAAGGCAATGGTCCTGAGAATCTTCAGCATGTATTTGAAAATAACAGTTAATTGCTAGGTTTCTCACCCTGACTACATATGCTGATACCTGTGAAGGAAGAAATAAAACTGAAGAAAGCAATGTGTATTGGTAGGGTCATGCTTGGAATGACTGTCATTCTGGTCTTCTAATTTTATACTGTTTGTCATGACATACCAATTATGGCCATACTGTCTCTCAACTAAACTTTTGTTTAAAAAAGGGTAATAAAGGGAAATATGAGACAAAAAAGTTATAGGACTGTCCTGCTACAAAGCCTTATAGTTAGATTTCTAAATTTCTGTGTAAAAATATGTAAATGCTTATTCTCATTTATAATTTTTTAAATCTTTTTAATTTTTTTTCTTTATATTATGGAGGGACTAGAAGCTTAACAAATCAATACTTGATGGAAAATCCCTGTTCCATGTTACGTCTAAAACGCTTGATATTCAGACAGATAGTGAGGTTAAAATCAACTGCCTATGTTATAGGGTAATAATATCAGTAAGCTTTTTTTTCTGGAGGGTTAACAACTTAAGTTTGCAGACCAAAAATTAAAGAAAAAGAGGGGCTACAAGGACAGCCAACATTATGGCCATAGCCCTTCAAGATCAGCAAGGACTCAGGAAAAAGAAGAACTTGTACCTTAATAACCTGGAACTCAGTTGTGTCCCAAATTTTCTGATGAATGTGATTTTGGGTACAGAGAGGAAAGGGATCAATGATGAAGAGTGTGCCTAAGGAGAACAACATGGAGAAAAAGCATTCTCTCACTCTTTCACAGAGAGCAAACTGGTCAATGGGCATGACTCATTCACATAGCTGACACTGACAAATGATCTACAAACTGAGGTACAGAGTATCCGCTTAAATCCTGAGGGAATTTGATTGACCTTATCAGATACAAAAGTTACAATTCTTATATAGTTCTTACTCTTTCTTGGTCTTAAACATCCAACAGAAAAGTATAAAAATGAAGTATAAAAAG
Organism: Octodon degus; assembly: GCF_000260255.1. Lineage (NCBI taxonomy): Eukaryota > Metazoa > Chordata > Mammalia > Rodentia > Octodontidae > Octodon > Octodon degus. Next base: position 2,230,329 of record NW_004524800.1, on the reverse strand, counting down.
TAAAGCTATATTAATATGATGAGCTGCAAAATGTTCAAGTCAACAATCTTGTCTAGAATTTATAGACATAAAAAAGCATTAGGGCCACCAAATTTAAAGACCCAGTCCAGAAAATGTCATTCGAGATGAACACACACTTCTCAGAGGACGAAATCAAAGAAACAAATAAATAATTCAAAAATGCTTCACATCACTAGTCATCGGTGAAATGAAAATTAAAGCACCACCGAGATACCATCTCACCCTAGAAATAATGGCTATCATAAAGAAATCAACAAACAACAAATGTTGGAATGGCTGTGGGGAAAAAAGAACCCTTCTCCACTGCTGGTGGAAATGTAGACTGGTGCACCCTTTATGGAAATCAGTGTGGAGACTCCTTAGAAAACTTGAACTGGAAATCCCATTTAATCCAGCTATTCCTCTACTGGGAATTTTCCCAGAGGGTCTGAATACATCATACCATAGAGATATATGTGTGCCTATGTTTATAGCAGCACAATTTGTGATAGCCAAATCTTGGAAACAACCAAGATGCCCATGACCTGAGGAATGGTTGAAAAAGATGTGGTATTTTTATACAATGGAGGATTACTCATCTACAAAGAATGATAAACTTGAGACATTTATATTTAACTGGATGCCACTTGAAGAGAAACTCATCTGTGAAATAAATCAGACACACATGTGTAAATATAGTCTCCCTAGTATAAGAACTCAAAAGAAGAAATACAAATAGAAAAGTATAACACAATAAAAGGAAAGCATGAACTTGAGGATTGGACAAAGAGGAGAGGGCAAGGACAAAAGCTGTAAAACTTGACAGGGGAAAAGCCATACATTTATATGCACAAGATGTGTGAGGCAAAGATCCTCACAAACATCAGCAAGTTTTTGAAACTAGCAGTTAATTAGTAGGATACTCAAACTGACTATACATGCTGATACTTGTGAACCAACCAACTGCACTGAAGAAAGCAATGTGCAAGAGAAAATCAAGCTTGGAATGTCTGCCATTCTGGTCTTCTAAATATGTACTTCTTGGTATGACATACCAATTATTACCACACTGTTACACAAGTAAATATTTGTTCTTTTGTTATTTATAAAAAGGGTAATAAATGAAAAAAAGACACAAGGAAAAAATGGCAGAGGACTGTCTTGTTACAATATATGTTTAGATTTCTAAATTTCTGCATAAATATATGTAACTGTTTATTCATGCTCTTTAAATACATTTCATTTTTTATTTTTATCTATATTCTGTAGGGAGTTAAAGTTTAACATATCAGTACTTGTTGGAAAATATCTGTTCCATGTTATGCCTAAAAATTTCGTTATTCACACTGATAGAGAGGTTAAAGCCAACTGCATATATTGTAGGGTAATAATAAACTTCTTTTCTGGAGGGTAGCAACCTCAGTTTGCAGACCAAAAATTACAGAAACGGAAGGGCTGCAAGGACAGCCAACATTTTGACTCTATCCTTTCAAGGTCAGCGAAGACTCAGGACATAGGTGAACCTACACTGCAACATCATGTACCTCATTTGTGCCCCAAATTTTCTGATCAAGGAGATTTTTGGGCCACAGAGCAATGTGATCGATGATGTAGTGTGTACTTAAGGAGAGTCACATGGAGAGAAAACATTATTTCAGGCTTTTACAGAGAACAAATTGGTCAAGCAATGACCGTGACTCATCCACATGGCTGACTCTGAAGAAGGATCTGCAAACTGTGGTACAGAGTTACAGGATAATTCTTGAGGGAACTTGACTGACCTTATCAGATACGAACGTTAAATTTCTTCTTATATAGGTCTTGCTTCACCTTGGTCTTAATCATCCAGCAGAAAAGAATAATAATGAGGTATATAAAATAAAGCCATATTAATGTGCTGAGCTGTGAATGTCTCAAGTGAACAACTTGTGCGCATAACCCACTACTATTGAGGAATGATGTACTGTGTTGGATTGTTTTGCTGAATTCAAACACGTATAGTATTTAGATGCCAGTAAAATACCCATCTCTGACAAAACTAAACCACAAAAGGGGATACAAAGGAAGGATCATTTTGCATCTGTATGTACAGAATAGTTACAATGGATATACAGCTACTTTTACTTAATCAATGAGAAGAAATATTTGTACTAATACTATTTGAACAGGATATCCTGTACTATACAGGATATCTCGTACTATGGACAACAACTAAGAAAATAGCAAAGCGCAATGTATTAATTATTGAAACTGTCATATTAATCAGATTTGAAACTGTCTCATTGCTATTTTCCCTTAATAAAATAAAATAAAATTAAAATACTTCTATAAAACAAAAATGTGAGTTGAAGTGCTTCCCATTCATTTTGTGTTTTGTTCATGAGCTTTTTGCCTACCCTTATTTTTTCTTTTGTGCCATAATTTTATTGATAAACAAATAGCAATGAGACAGTTTCAAATAAAATCGGTAGCACAGTTTAAATAACCAACACACTGCATACATTCTACTTAGTGGATAATTGCTGTACAAGATGCGGACTTGATATACTATTTACAAACACCATTAGAAGAAATGATTCTATTCATTTAGACAATGTAACTGTATATCTATCCTAACCACTTTGAATACACAGATATAAAATGGACATTCATCTGTATACACTTTTTTTGTTAGGTTTCGTTATTGGAATATTATATGTGAGTAAACTCAGCAAAATATTTTTAAAAAGTCAGGTAGCCCATAATATTATTGGGTCTTTCGCTTAACTGGCAATGTCAGAAATTGTTGACCTGTGTTCCCCACAACTCAAAATAAGAGCATGGCTTTATTTCTTATATTTTGCTTTTATACTTTTCTTCTGGACGGTTAAGACCAAGGTAAAGTAGGACCTATGCAACAAGTGTTGTACCTTTTGGGTCTGATAAGGTCAGTGAAATCCTCGCAGGATTTATCCTGAGATCCTGTTCCTCAGATTGTACAGCCTTCGTCACTGTCAGCCATGTGGATGAGTCACGGTCATTGCTTGGCCAATGAGCTCTCTGTGAAAGCCTTGGAGAAAGTTTCTCTCCATGTGACTCTCATTAAGCACACTCTACATCATCGATCACTTTCTTCTTTGGCACCGTAATCTCCTTGATCAGAAAATTTGAGACACTACCGAGTTACATGACGTTACAGTACAAGTTCTCATATGTCCTGAGTCTTAATTGACCTTAGAAGGCTAGGGCCAAAATGTTGGCTTTCCTTGCAGCCCTCCTTTTTCTCTAATTTTGGTCTGCAAACTTAGGTTGTTAACCATCCAGAAGACAAGCTTGTTGTTATTATCAAACAACTTAGACAGTTAAGCTTAACGTCACTATCTGTCTGCATATCAAAAATCTTAGGCATAATATGGAACAGGTATTTTTCATCAAGTATTGATATGTTGAACTTTAAGTCCCTATAGAATATGCTAAAAAATTTTACAAATTAGAATATATTTTAACGATAGGCGTAAAGAATTATAAACTTCTCATGTTTGCACATAAGTCCAAAAATCTCAGCATATATAACCTTGAATCATGACAGTCCCACAATATTCCTTTTCCTTTCTCTTGCTTTCCTTCACCACCCCCTTCTCCTTGCACAACCAACTACCCAGGAGACACCATAGCAGCAACTGGCATGTCATGACAAGCAGCCCATGTTCAGTAGACCAGAATGACAGGCATTCCAAGCATGAAACTACTATTACAAATTACCATCTGCAGTGCAGTAGCTTAGTTCACAGGTATCAGTATATATAGTTAGTCAGGGTGAGAATCTTTCCAAATAACTGCTAGATTAAAAAATCACAGGTATCAGTATATATAGTTAGTCAGGGTGAGAATCTTTCCAAATAACTGCTAGATTAAAAAATCTTATGAAGATTCTCAGGATCATTACCTTGCCCATATTCTACATATAATTGTATGGCTTTATTTATTCATGTTTCCTAGCTCTTCTCCTTTCACTCTATTGTTTAGTTAGTCGTTGAGATCCTGCTTTCCTTTTACTTGTATTATAGCTTTCTATTTGTATTTCTTCTTTAGAGTCCTTATACAAGGGAGACTATAGGACATTTACACATGTGTGTCTGGTTTATTTCACTTATGAGTATATATTCAAGTGGCATCCACTTCAGTATAAAGGCTTCGCGTTTATCATTCTAAATGGATGAGTAATACTCCATTGTGTAGAAATACCACATCTTTTTCAACCATTCCTCAGGTGTAAGGCATCTTGGTTGTTTCCAAGATTTGGATATGACAAATTCTGCTGCTATAAACATAGGCACACATATATCACAATGATATGATGTTTTCAGATACTCTGGGAAAATTGCCAGTAGAGGAATAGCTGGTTTAAAGGGGATTTCCAGTCCAACATCTCTAAGGAGTCTCCATACTGATTTCCATAATGGTTGCACCAGTTCACATTCCCACCAGGAGTGGAACAGGGTTCCTTTTTGCCAACAGCCTCTCCAACATTTGTTGTTGGGTGATTACTTTATAATAGACATTCTTTTTGGGGTGAGATGATATCTCAATATGGTTTTAATTTGCATTTCGCGAATGGCTAGTGATGTGGAGCATTTGTTCATATATTTATTTGCTTCTTTAATTTCTTCCACTGAGAATTGTGTGTTTATCTCGGATGGCCATTTCTGGATTGGGTCTTTAAAT
>NW_004524800.1:2200264-2225223 GCF_000260255.1 Octodon degus | reverse complement strand
TTTGGCCCCTTTGTCAAAGATAAGGTAGCTGAATGTGTTCGTAGGGTCTTCAGCATCATCTAATCTATTCCACTGATCCTCAGGTCTATTTTGTTGCCAGTACCATGCTGATTTTATCACATTAGCCTTGTAGTATAATTTCAAGTCAGGAATTGTAATGCCTCCTGCCATGTCTTTATTGCCCACAATAGGCTTTACTATTATAAGTCTTTTCCAGTTCCAGATAATTTTAGGATTGATTTTTCTAGCTCTGTGAGGTATGTTGTTGGTAGTCTGATAGGGCTCACATTTAATCTGTACAGCAGTTTTGGGAGTATGGCCATCTTCACAAAGTTGGTTCTTCCTATCTAGGAGCATGGGATATCTTTCCATTTTCTTAAATCCTCTATGATCTCTTTTTTAAAAGTACTATAATTTTCATTGAAAAGATCTTTGACTTCTTTAGTTAGATTAATCCCAAGGTATTTCTTTTGCCTTGGTGCTATTTTAAACGGTATTGATTCAATAATTTCCCTATCAGTGTATTTGTTGGCTGTGTAGAGGAATGTTATTGACTTTTGGGTATTAACTTTATAAGCTGCTATTTTCCTGAATTTCTGTATTAATTCTAGTAGCTTCTTGGTGGAGTTTTTTGGGTCTTCCAAGTAAAGTATCATGTCATCTGCAAATAAAGATAATTTAACTTCTTATTTGCATGTTCTTGTTCCTTTTATTTCTTTCTCTTGTCTAACTGCTGTAGGTAATGATTCCAGAAGTATATTGAATAGGAGGGGTGATAGAGGACATCCTTTTCTTGTACCTGATCTAAGAGTAAAAGATTTCAGTTTTTTCCCTTTTAGGATTATGTTATCTGTCAGGTTTTCATAAATGGCTTTTACCAGATTGAAGTAGAGGCCATCTATTCCAATTTTCTTTAGGATTTTGAACATGAATGAGTGTTGGACTTTGTCAAAAGCCTTTTCTGCACCAATGGAGATGATTATGTGGTTTTTAGTTTTTGCTCTATTGATATAGTATATTACATTGATAGATTTTCGAATATTGAACCATCCTTGCATCCCTGGGATGAATCTTACCTGGTCATGGTGTATGATCTTCTTGATGATTTGCTGTTTTCTATTTTCTAGCATTTTATTGAGGATTTTGGAATCTATGTTAATGAGGGGGATCAGCTGGTAGTTCTCTTTCTTAGTTGCATGTTTCCCTTGTTTTGGTATCAGTATAATACTTGCCTCCAGGAATGATTTTGGGAGGATTGCTTCCTTTTCAATTTCAATGAAGGGTTTGAACTATATAGGGACTACATCTTCTGTAAATGTCTTGTAGAATTCAGCGTTGAATCCATCCGGACCTGGACGTTTCTTTGCCGGGAGGTTTTTAATTACTTCTCGTATTTCATTGGCTCTTATTGGGTTATTGAGAGTGGTCATATCTTGTCGCTTCAGTTGTGGTAAATTGTACATTTCTACGAATCTGTCCATTTCTTCTTTGTATTCTATTCTGTGAGAGTAAAGATTCTCAAAGTAGCTATTGATAATCTTCTGAATTTCCACTGAGTCTGTGGTAATTACACCCTTTTCATTCTTTATTGCTTGAATTTGAATTTGCTCTTTCCTCTGTTTGATGAGTTTAGCTAGGGGCTTATCAATTTTATTTCATCTTCCAAAGAACCAACTTTTTCCTTTTTTAATTCTTTGAATTGTTTTCTTTGTCTCAATTGAATTAATTTCTGCTCTAATCTTTATGATGTCCTCTCGTCTTTGGGCTCTGGGTTTGCTTTGCTCTTCCTTTTCTTGTTGTTCAAAGTGTAGCATTAGGGTATTTATTTGTTCCCGTTCTATTTTCCTAATGTGTGAGTTCCCAGCTATGAATTTCCCTCTGAGAACTGCTTTCATCATATCCCATAAATTAGGATAAGTTGTGCTTGAAATTTCATTGAATTGTAAATATTGTGAATTTCTTCTTTAATTTCATCTGTGACCCATTGATTGCTGAGTAGGGTATAATTTTATTTCCATGAATTTAAGGATTTTTTCTGATGTCTTTTGTCATTTATTTCCAGTTTGATTGCACTGTGGGCAGATAATGTCCATGGGATAATTTCTGTTTTCTTGCATATACTTAAACATGACCTATGGACCAGTATGTGGTCTATTTTAGAAAATGACCCATGTGCAGCTGAGAAAAATGTGTATTCAACTGTCTTTGTTTAGAAAACTCTATATATCCACCAAGTCCATTTGTTTCAAGCTATGGATCAGTTCTGTTATTTCTTTGCTAAGTGTTTGTCTGGTTGACCTATCTTTTGGAGATAAGGGGTTGTTAAGGTCTCCTATTAAAATTGTGGTATTGGATATTAGATTTTTCATGTCCATTAAGATTTGCTTTATAGAGTTCATTGCTCCCGTGTTTGGTGAATACACATTTATGAGTGTTACCTTTTCCTCTTGAATTTTTCCCCCAACCAGTATATAGTGGCCTTTTTTATTATGCTTGGTCATTGTTGGTTTGAAGTTGAGACTGTCTGAGAATAGAATTGCTACCCCTGATTTTTTCTGATGACCTGGGGCATGTAGTATTGTATTCCATCCTTTGACTTTTAGCCTATGAATGTCTTTATTAGTTACATGTGTTACTTGTATACAGCATAATGTTGTATTTTGTTTCCTAATCCACTGTGCCAGTCTATTTCTCTTAATTTGTGGACTGAGTCCATTTACATTGATGGTTAGAATTGTGACATATTGATTTACAGTTGACATGTTATTTACCTGTTGTTGTATACTCCTTTTTCTCCTGTGTTTAATTGCTTGCCCTATTTAGTTGGTTGCTTCTGATCTCATTCGTGGATTTCTGATCGTTTTTGTCCCTCTCTAGAACAACTTTCCTTAGCCTGTGTAGGGTTGGCTTTGCCATCATGAAATTCTTTAGCTGCACTTTTGTCATGAAAGTATTTCACTTCCCCATCAAACTTGAAAGAGCGTTTTGCAGGCTATAGTATTCTGGGCTGGAATTTGTTTTCATAGAGGACCTGAAGTACTCTGTTCCATGCTCTTCTTGCCTGCATGTTTTGTGAAGAGAAGTTGGCCATAATACCGATGGGTTTTCTTTTGAATATGATCTCCTTCTTTTCTCTAGCAGCTTTCAGTATATTATTCTTGTGCTGAATTTCTGGAATCTTGACTATTATATATCTCAGTGTGTTTTTCATTGGATTGAGGTTACTTGGCGTTCTGTATGCTTCAATTACCTGAATGTCAGATTGTTTCCTCATATTTGGGAAGTTTTCTGCTATTACTTCTGCCCATATTTTTTTAATGTCATTTGTATTGTCTCGTCCTTTCTCATTGATGCTTATTAGTCTCACATTGTTCATCTTTGCATCATCTTGCAGGTGATCGATTATTCTTTCCTGCATTCTCATTGTTTTTAAGACATCCTTTCCTACCTTTTCACTAGCTGCACCAGCATCTTCAAGATGTGAAACTCTGTCTTCACTTTCACTTAAAAGGTTTTACAAGCTTGTGATTAAGTTTTTAATTTCCTCTATATCTCTTTGACTCTGCTTCATGCGATCTATTTCTTTCCTGTATTGCTCATTCAAGGAATCCGTCATTTTTCTCATCTCCTCTATTTTTTTTTTAATCAACGTCTTCTTTAGAAGTAGTTATAAATTCTTTTACTGTAGTGTTTTTTTTTCAGCTTGGTTTCCTCCCTATGTTTCTGTAGTTGCTTCTTTACTTCAGATGCTATGAGTTCTGAGAGTTCTTTTTTTATTTCAGAAAAGAGTTGCGCTCTGATTTCCTCTGTATCTTTCTTCTGTTGCTTATTTACTATTGATGCTATTGATTCATGCATTTGATCTGAGCTAGTGTCCTCTGCGCTTGTTCTGGGTTGGCATTGGGTTTCCTCCATATGTTTCTGCATTTGATTCTTTACTGCAGATGTTTTTAATTCAGGGATTTCTTTTTTTATTTCCAATCTGAATTCCTCCATACCTTTTTGCGCTCTTTCTTTATTTCAGAAACTGTTTATTCATTGCTTTTAGGTCTGTGATTAGCAATTTGTTCTGTGTTAGTGTCCTCTGCACTTTTTATGGGTGGGGTTGGTTTCTGAGGTTGCATTTTGTTCCTTCTCATCATTTTGTGTAGCACTGTCTTCTTACCTTTGTTGTACATCTTCGGTGTAGTTATAACCTTAGCATGTACTGAAGTTCATGTGCAAATCTACGAAGTTTGGATTTATCCAGTTGTGCCTGACTGGGGTCTGGCTGCTGTGCTCACCTCCTTCCTGCTGCTGCCATTGTGGGTGAGCCTGTTGTGCTCCTGTGGCAAGTTGTTCTTCTACTACACTAGCTAGGTGGTTCTATTCTCTACCCTCTCTGTAGGGATTGCAACTGCAGTGTTACACCCCATGCTTGTATGCCAGGCCTGAGCTGAGCCTGGAGGGGACAATGTGGAGTAGGTGGGAGAGGCAGCTCTCCCACACACTCACTGTGTCTTGGCTATTACTTGTTCTGGGTGTTCCCAGAATGTGGCAGAAATTCCTAGTGGGTGGGCGGGGTGGAGGAGGTGCTGCGGAGTGGTGGTGGCATCCCAAGGGTGTGGAAGAGAGTCTCACCCATGTTACCTGGGCTGGGACCTGGATTTGGTCCCGCTGGCGCAGGGTAGCCAGAAGCTCTCCCACACACTCACCAGACCTGGGCTAGGACTGGGTCTGGTGGTTCCCGGAACGTGACAGAAATTCCTACTCAGCGGGCGGGCTGGAGGAGGTTCTGTGGAATGTTGGGAGGTGTCCCAAGGGGGTGGAAGACGTTCTTACCCTCGCTGCACTTGGGCTGGGACCAGGAGTCAGTCCCTCCGGCACAAGGTAGCCAGAAGCTTTCCCACACATTCACCTGACCTGGGCTAGGACTGGGTCTCTGCTTACCCTTACGTCTACAAATTTTCTCTATGCTTTTTCTTCCAGAAGACCTAGTGTCTCTTATTTAATATGTAGATATTTAATCAATTTTAACTTTAGTTTATTTCAAGGTGATAGACATGAATCTAGTTTTATTTTTGGGCATGTGGAAAGCCTATATTTCCAGCATCAGTTGATAAAAAATTCTCTTTCTTCCAGTGAATATGTTTGGTCCCTTTGTCAATGAATTTAAGTTACTCCAAAATCACTTAGTATGTGGTGTTTTTATAGTATCCTGAAAGGACTCTGATAACTACGAACTTCCAAAAGAAACTGGATGACATATTCAACATGATAAGAAATATGTCAACCAAGGAAAATTCAGTAAAACTACTGTATAAAATGTACTAAGTATGAAAATAACACAACAAAATATTAGTACAAAAATTAATGAAAGTATTAAATTAAGAACTTCATACAAACAAAAAAAATTAAATAAGAGAGAATCAGAAAAACATATACAGAATACAAAATAAAATAGGAATAATTCTAATCATATGAGTAATAACATTCCCTTGAAAAGAGTTTAACAGTCCAATCAAAATAATAGGTTTTCAAACTGTGGAGAAAACCACAATTCTAATGTACTTAGTTTTGGGTTTTTTTTTGTGAAGAACCCATCCAGATTTTGTGCTGTCTCACAGTCAGAGAACAGTTGAGCTTCATTTGCTATCTGATGGCTGGACAGAAAAATAAGTAAAGTTTCTTAAATAATTTTATTGAGAAACTAAGAGCAATGAGACAGTTTCAAAGCCGATCACTAAGACAGTTTCAATAATTAGTACATTGCATATTGTTGTCTTCTTATTGGGTAATTGTAGCTAAAGATGCAGACAGGATGTCTAGTCCACAAACACTTTTAGAACAAAATTTTCTATTTATTGTGTTAAGAGAAAGTAGCTGTATATCTATTATAACTATTTTGAATATACAGATACAAAATGGTCATTCATTTGTATTGCTTTTTTGTACAGTTTTGTCAGAGATGGTTATTCCATTGTCTTTTAAATATTGTAGGTGTGTGAATTTAGTAAAATATTCCAATATAGTCAAGTCATCCATAGTAGTAGTGGGTTTTCTGTAGGACTAGCAATGTCAGAATTTGTTGACTTGAGCCTTTTACAGCTCAGCATATTAATATGGTTTTACTTTTTATACTTGGTTTTTATACTTTTCTGTTGGATTGTAAAGACCAAGATAAAGGAAGACATATAACAAGTTACATATAACAAGATATGTAACTTTTGCACCTGAGTTCAGTCAAATACTCTCCAAGTTTTTCCTGAAACACTGTACTGCAGTTTGTAGATCCTTTGTCAGTGTCAGCCATTTGGATGAGTCACGGCCATTGCTTAAACAATTTGCTCTCTGAAAGCCTGAGAGAATGTTTTCTCTCCATGTAACTCTCCTTAGGCACACTCTACATCACAGATCACTTTCCTCTGTAGCCCAATAATCTCCTTGATCAGAAAATTTGGGACACAACTGAGTTGCAGGATATTACAATACAGTTTCTCCTATGTCCTTAGTCTTTACCCAACTTGAAAGGTAAGACCCAAATGTTGGCTGTCCTTGCAGCCCTTCCTTTTCCCTAATTTTTGATCTGAGAACTTAGGTTATTAATCCTCCAGAAGAGAAGCTTATTATTATTACCTTACAACATAGGCAGTTGAGCATAACCTCACTATATGTCTAAGTATCAAACATCTTTGGCATAACATGGAACAGGTAATTTCCATCAAGTAATGATATGGTAAACATTAAGTCTTTATGAAATATGAAGAAAAATCTTTAAAAATAAAAAACAATTAAAAAATAGGAATGAACAACTGCATATTTTTACACAGAAATTCACAAATCTAAGCATAAACAGCATTCTAGCATGACAGTCCTGTAACATTATTTTCTCTTTTCCTTTGTTTCCATTTATTACCCTTTCTTAAACAACAATTTACTTACGATACAGTATGACAGTAATTGGTATGACATGACAAGCCATACGTATTTAGAAGACCAGAATGACAGGCATCGCAAGCATGACTCTAGTATTACACATTGCTATCTTCAGTGTAGTTGCTTAGTTCAAAGTTATCAGCATATATATTTAGTCAGGGTGCATATCCTACCAATTAGCTGATAGTTTCAAAACCATGTTGAAGAGTCTCAGGATCATTGCTTTAACCATTGTGTGAATATGCATGTATGGCTTTGCCCATGTTGTGTTTCCTAGCTTTGCTCCTTGCCATCTCTTCATTGTCTAATGCTTAAGTTCTCACTTTCCTTTTAATTGGATTATACCTTTCTATTTTTATTTCTTCTTTTCAGATCTTGCACTACAGAGACTCTTCGATATTTACACATGTTGGTCTGGTTTATTTCACTGATGAGTATATCTTCAAGTGGCATCCATTTAAATATAAATTTTATCATTCTTTATAGCTTAGTAATACTTAGTAATACTCCATTACTAAAAATACCACATCTTTTTCATGCATTCCTCATGTGACAAGCATCTTGCCTGTGTCAAAGATTTGGCTATCACAAATTGTGCTGCTATAAACATAAGTTTATATATGTCACGATGATATATTTTCAGTTCCTCCGGGAAAATTCCACATAGGAGGATAGCTGGTTTGAATGGGATTTCCCATCTTAGCTTTACTAAGGATTCTCCATACTGATTTCCATAATGGTTGCACCAGTAATGTATTTAATCTAGAAAAGGAATTCTTTGCATTTAGAAATACAAAGAAATAGAAATAATGAATCAGAAAATGTTTTTCATGTAATTGTGGCTACAAAAGAGCTCAAATAACTATGCTGCAATCAAAATACAATATACATAAAATTAGTGGAGATAAACATGTGTTTTATAAAAATAAAAAGTCACTCTTAGAGTGATACAAGTACAAACATTTTTGTATGTAAAACAGAACTCTATAACACATGCAACAAAATGTTCCATAATTTAAGGAAAAGAAGAAAGCTCAACAAGAATGTATAAGGCTTCAATGCCTCGTTTATATAATGTATACAACAGCTGAACAGAAGATCAATAAGAAATTAGAGGACATGAACAATCCTATAAGCAAAATAGGCCTTATGATCATTTCTAGGAAAATATATCCACTGACAGTTAGATGGGGATGCTTAAAGTACATCTACAACAATCTTCGGGATTGACCGTACTCCAGACTGTAAAGCAAGTTTAAAGACATTTAAAAGCATTAAAATCATATATAATATGTTTTGTAATTACAGTCAAATTAAATTAAAATCAACAATAGAAATATATTTGTAAATTTTAATCAAAATCAACACACTCGCAAATTGTTGAAAGGAAGAAGCATAAGAGAAATTTGGAAATTTTATCGGTTAAATTAGTAACTGTTATCCCAATGCTGTAACCACTGTGATGGATGGGAAAAATTATTCCAGGGACGTGATAAAGAAAGAGGAAAAGAATGTAATAATGACATCTGCATATTCTTCCATAAGTTTGAATTGTGTAGAGATACCAGCAACCTTCCAATTCCTATGCATCTTTGTCATCCTGTTCAATCCTATGTCACTACTAGGGAAACAAAATGCAATTCAGACCACCAAAATGATTTGCTTCTAACTTCTTCACACAGAGTGGCATCTTTCCGACTAGCACATTGTCTATTTGCCTTGGGACTGACACATAAAAACCAAGCAGCTCTTTATCATGTAGTTGAGAGCTGCTTTATACTGCACTGCTCAAGTAATAATAGAATCCAGTATCTCTCTACACAGCTAAAGTCCTATGAAAAAGAAGCTTTCTGATTGTATATTCTTGCATTACCAAAGTAGCATGAACCTATATAAACAACTTACATGCTCAAATCTGGTGTACCAGCAGCTGAGGGAATGTGTTTGTAGTTTTTGTTCAAAAGCCACAGTAAATGCTCTGTGAAGGGTTATCAACCAGAATTTAGCCATAACGAAATGCAACTTTTGTTCTACACTGTGTGAGCTTGGGTCATCCCACTTGTTTCTATTTCACATTAAAATGTCCAATTAATACTGCTTGAAGAATGGATTTCTTTTATTTTATTTTATAATGCTAGCTAAAGGAATGGATTTCCTTTATTTTATTTTTAAATGCTAGCTAATTTACCAATCAGATGAAAAGTCTGTCCACATTATAAAAAATGGTGAAAAGCGGCAAACGCTTTACATGAAGTAAGTTCAAATATATGAAGTTTTCCACAAAATATGAACTTGATTTCAACAAACTTGACATTCCTAATTGTAGCCACCATTAAGACTATCAATAGATCTTATTTTGATAACACTACTAGGTACAAAAATAATTTTTAGCCAAACAAAATTATATTCATTCCCACAAAATACTCTGATAAAGAATATACAACTATTTTTACATAAAGCTTATGTAAACATTCCAAATTTTATAATCCTTTAAACTTTACATTTTTCTTTTGTGGTCTAGAAAACTTCTCATCTTCATCACATTGATCATTTTTAGCCATTCTAGTGCCAAAATATTTTATGTCCTCAACAGTGGGTATATCTAAGGGATCTGTGATTTTTTTCTCAATCTTTAACTGGATTAGGCATGCTATGAATCTCAGGGAATTTCAGACTGGATTTGTTGTAATATTTTCTTGTGCCTTTCAAAATTTCTCCAAATTAAGGTTAATAGTTTCTCAGACACTCCTTCAGCATTATATGTAGCTTTTCAGTTTTGAAAGATTAACAAGGCCTCAACTTGGTTTACACAAGCTTAAGTAAACCCCATTAGGATGCACTTTATTCATAGTTTCTTAGTAACTATCTTATGATATTGACTTCTATGAGTCCTATAATATCTCCCCTTATTATTTCATTTTTATTCACTTCAGTTATCTTAATTGTTTGCAAGTGAAAAATGTCATCCTCCTAAAATTACTTCTTTAACTCTCATTTCTCTGTTTAAATAACCTAAGTTTTTTTCTTTTTGGTGGTACCAGGGATGCAACTCAGGACCTTGAGTTTGCCAGTCAAGCACTTATTCCATTGAGCTATCTCCCCAGCCCTGTATTCTAACTTTTTATTATCACTTGTAACACATTTTCTGGGAATCTGAGACAGAAAAGACTTCTTAAAAATATACATACAAAGTATATATAAGATATATGTATTCATGTATATAATGGATGCATATTTTTATTTTTTACTATAACTTTATTGAGAGACAAATAGTAATGAGACACTATCAGATCAAATTGGTAGGACAGTTTCACTAATTGACACATTACATATCTCTTCCTAGTGTTTATTTGCTGTACAAGATGCAAACATAATCTCCTATATACAAACACTATTAGAACAAATCCCTCTATTCATTAAGAGAGTGCAACTTATATGGATCCTAACCATTTTGAATACACACATGCATAATGGGCATTCATCTGTATCCCCTAATTGTTTAGTACTGTCATTTGAATATTATAGGTACGTTGACTCAGCAAAAATATTCTAAAAGAGTCAAGTAGTCCAAAATAGTATTGGGTCTTCCACTTGACTGGCAGAGTTAGAAATTGTTGACCTGAGTCACCTACAGCTCAACAAAACAGCATGGCTTTACTTCTTATACTTCATTTTTATAATTTTCTGCTGGATGATTAGGACCAAGATAAAGTAAGAATTATACAACAAAAGTTGTAGCTTTTGAATCTGATAAAGTCAGTGAAATCCCCTCAGTATTTATCCTGAGACCCTGTACCTCAGATTGTACATCCTTTGTCAGTGTCAGCCATTTAGATGAGTCATGGCCATTGCTTGGCCAATGTGCTCTCTGTGAAAGTCAGAGAGAATGTTTTCTCTCCAGGTGACTCTCCATAGGCACACTTTACATCACTGATCATGTTCCTCTTTGTACTTATAATCTCCTTGATCAGAAAATTTGGGACACTACTGAGATACATGACGTTACAGTACAAGTTCTCATATGTCCTGAGTCTTAATTGACCTTGGAAGGCTAAGGCCAAAATGTTGGCTATCCTTGCATCCTCCTTTTTCTGTAATTTTGGTCTGAAAACTTAGGCTGTTAATCCTCTGAATATCAAACATCTTAAGTATAAAATGGAACAGGTATTTTTCATCAAGTATTGATGTTGAACTTTAAGTCCCTACAGAATATGATGAAGAAACATTTAAAAAATTAAATATAAATTAAAAATAGGTATAAAGAATTTTATAATTCTTATGTTTACACATAAGTCCAGAAATCTAACCATATACAACCTTATAGCAGGACAGACCCACAACATTCCTTTTCTTGTCTCCTGCCTTCCTTCACCACCCCCTTCTTTTTGAACAGTCATCTATTTGAGAGACAGCACAGTAGCAACTGGCATGTCATGACAAGCAGCCCATATTTAGAAAACCAGAGTGACAGACACTTCAAGCATGAACCTACTATTACAGATTGCCATATTCAGTGTAGTTGCTTAATTCACAGGTGTCTGTATATATAGTCAGAGTGAGAATTATTCTAATTAACTGCTAGATTCTTCTGAAGATCCTCAGGATCATTGCCTTACCCATCTTCTACATATAACAGTATGGCTTGTAATTGTCACGTTTCCTAGCTCTTCTCCTTGCTCTATTTTCATTGTCTAGTCCTCAAGTTCTTGCTTCCTTTTA
The DNA here is from genome assembly GCF_000260255.1 of Octodon degus. NCBI lineage: Eukaryota > Metazoa > Chordata > Mammalia > Rodentia > Octodontidae > Octodon > Octodon degus. The sequence goes on along the minus strand of NW_004524800.1, from coordinate 2,213,589 downwards.
GTTGTATTATACCTATTTGTATTTCTTCTCTTGAGTTCTTATACTAGGGAAACTATACAATATTTACACATGTGTGTCTGGTTTATTTCACGGACAAGTTTCTCTTGAAGTGCCATCCACTTAAATATAAAGGCTTTGAGTTTATCATTATTTATAGCTAAGTAACATTCCATTGTATAAAAATGTCACATCATTTTCATCCATTCATCAGGTGATGGGTATCTTGGTTGTATCCTAGATTTGGCTATCACAAATTGTGCTGCTATAAATATAGGCAAACATGTCACTGTGATACGTTGTTATCAGATCTTCTGGGAAAATTCCCATTAGAGGAATAGCTGGATTGAATGAGATTTCCAGGCCAAATTTTCTAAGGACTCTCCACACTGATTTCCGTAACAGTTGCATCAGGCTACATTCCCTCCAGCAGTGGAGAAGTGTTCCTATTTCCACACAGCCTCTCCAAAATTTGTTGTTGGGTGATTTTTTTTATGATAGTCATTCTTTCTGGGGTGAGATGATATCTCAGTGTTGTTTTAATTTGCGTTTCGCAGATGGCTAGTGATGTGGAGCATTTTTTCATATATTTATTCGCTTTAATTTCATCCTCTGAGAAGAGCGTGTTCAAATCAGATGCCCATTTCTGGACATTATGTTTAAATTTTGGGGCCCTAGTGTTTTTTAGTTCTCCATAAATTCTATTTTTTATTTTTTTTTCCATAATTTTATTGTGAAACAAATAGCAATGACAGTGTTTCAAATCAAATTGGTATGACATTTTCAATAAATAACACACTGCATTCTCTCTTACCAGTGTTTATTTTCTGTACAAGATGGAGACATGATATCCTATTTACAAACACTATTAGAACAAATTCCTCTATTTATTAAGAGGATGTAACTATATATCTATCCTAACTATTTTGAATATACAGATACATAATGAAATTCATCTGTATCCACTTTTTTGTTTAGTTCCATTATTTGAATATTATAGTGGTGTTAACTCAACAAAATATTTTAAAAGAATCCAGTAGTCCATAATATTATTTGGTCTTCTGCTTGACTGGCAGTGTCAGAATTTGTTGACAAGATTTCCCTATAGCTCAACATAACACCATGGCTTTACTTCTTATATTTTATTTTTATACTTTTCTGCTGGTAGGTTAAGAGCAAGATAAAGAAAGAATTATGCAAAAAAAGTTGTAGAGTTTGGATTTGATAAGATCAGCCACATTCCCTCAGGATTGATCCTGAGATTTTGTACTTCAGATTGTAGATCCATTGTCAGTGTCAGCTATGTGGATAAGTCACAGCCATTTCTTGGCCAATGTGCTCTCTGAAAGATTGAGAGAGTGTTTTCTTTCCATGTGACCCCTGTTAGGCACAGTCTATGTCATTGATCACTTTCCCCTTTGGCCCCAGAGCTGACTTTTGTGTGAGTACTTATTTGTCATGATTTATTGCATATTTGTGGGTTGTCTTATCACTTTGTTGATAATTTCTTTTGACAGAAAAAAATTCTCAATAAGAGCAGTTTCCCGGTGTTAATTCTTTCAAGTGTTTCCCGTGCGATTTGATTTTTGTTCATGAACATTTGCCTACATCTATGTCTTCAAGGGTCCCTCCTACTTTCTCTTCCAGGAGATTTAGTGTGTCTGTTTTCATGGTTAGATCCTTAATCCATTTTGAATTTAGCTTAGTGCATTGTGATAGACCTGGTTCAAGTTTTAGTTTTCATCACGTAGAGAGGCAGTTTTTCCAGCACCATTTGTTAAAGAGGTTATCTTTCTTCCATTGAATATGTTTAGTCTCTTTGTCAAAGATAAGGTGGATGACTGTGTTTGGAGGTGTTTCAGCGTCTTCTACTCTATTGCACTGATCCTCAGGTCTATTACGTTGCCAGTACCATGCTAATTTTATCACAGTAGCCTTGTAGTATAAGTTCAAGTCAGAAATTGTAATGGCTCCTGCCTTGTCTTTATTACCCAGGATTTCCTTTGGTATTCTAGGTCTTTACTGGTTCCAAATAAATTTTTGAAATGATTTCTCTAGCTCTGTGAGGTATGTTGTGGGTAGTGTGATAGGTATTGCTTTAAATCCACACAGCAATTTTGGGAATATAATCATCTTCACAGTCTTGGTACTTCCTATCCAGGAGCATGGAATATCTTTCCATTTTATGAAATCCTCTACGATCACTTTTTTAATAGTACTGTAATATTTGTTGAACAGATCTTTGACTTCTTTAGTTAGGTTAATTCCAAGGTATTTCCTTTTCCTTGGTGCTATTATAAAAGGTATTGTTTCTATAATTTCCCACTCTGTGTTTGTCATCTGTGTAGAGGAATGCTATTGACTTTTGGGTATTGACTTTGTATCCTGCTATGCTACTGAATTTCTGTATTAATTATAATAGCTTCTTGATGGAATTTTTTGGGTCTTCCAAATAAAATATCATGTCATCTGCAAATAAAGATAATTTTATCTCTTCTTTGCCTATTCTTATTCCTTTTATTTCTTTCTCTTGTCTAATGGCTGTAGCTAATGATTCCAGAACTATATTGAATAGGAGTTGTGATAGAGGACATCCTTGTCTTGTACTCTATCTAAGGGTAAAAGATTTCAGTTTTTCCTCATTTAGGATTCTGTTAGCTGTTGGGTTTTCATAAATGGTTTTTATCAGATTGAAGTAGAGGCCACCTATTCCAATTTTCTGTAGGACTTTTTGTTGGTAGGTTTTTTACTACATCTCATATTTCATTGGCTGTTATTGGGCTACTGAGAGTGGATATAACTTGTGGCTTCAGCTTTTGTAATTTATACCTTTCCAGGAATCTGTCCATTTCTTCTGTGTCTTCTATTCTGTGAGAGTATAGATGCTCAAAATAGCTATTGATAATCTTTTGAATTTCTCCCGGGTCTGTGGTAATTACTCCCTTCTTCCTTATTGTTTGTATTTGAATTTTTGTTTCTTCTTTTTGATGAAGATAGCTAGGAGGTTATAGATTTTCTTTAGTCTTTCAATGAAACAACTTTTTGTTTCATTAATTGCGTGACCTGTTTTCTTCATCGTATTTGTATTAATTTCTTCTCTAATCTTTATGATTTTTTCCCGTCTTTGGGCTCTGGGTTTGGTTTGCTCTTCCTTTTCTAGTTTTTGAAGGTGCAGCATTAGGGTGTTTAATTTTTCCCCTTCTGTTTTCCTAAAGTGTGATTTCATAACTATAAATTTCCCTCTGAGAACTGCTTTCATCACATCCCCTAAATTCCAATAAGTTGTGTTTGAATTTTCATTGAATTGTAGATGTTGTTGAATTTCTTGTTTAATTTCATCTGGAACCCATTGATTGTTGAGTTGTGTGCTCCTGTTTTTGGTTCATACATGTTTATGAGTGTTAACTCTTCCTCTTCAATTTTTCCCATAACCAGTATATAGGGGCCTTCTTTATTTCGCTTGATCAATCTTGGCTTCAAGTTCAGACTGTCTGAGAATAGGATTGCTTCCCTTGCTTTTTTCTTCTTTCTGGCCCATGTAGTATTGTTTTCCATCCTTTGACTTTTAGCCTATGTATGTCTTTATGAGGTAATTTTGTTTCTTGTAAACAGTATATTATTTGATTTTGTTTCCTAATCTACTGTCCCAGTCTATTTCTCTTAATTGGTAATTTGAGTTCGTTTACACTAATGATTATCATTAAGATGTATTGACTTATGATTGACATGTTATTTTCCTGTTGGAGTTTACTCCTTTTTCTCCTGTGTTTAATTTTTAGCCCTATTTAGTTGGTTGCTTCTGATGTCATTCATGAAGTTCTGTTCATTTTGGTCCCTCTCTAGAACATCTTTCAGTAGCCTGTGTAGGGTTTTTCTTTTTCATCATTGAATTCTTTAATTGTTCTTTGTCATGGGAGTATTTCACTTCTCCATCAAACTTGAAAGAGAGGGGGCCAGGGAGATGGCTCAGTGGACCAAGCGCTTCCCAGGAAAGCACAAGGGCCTGAGTACAATCCCCGGTTCTTCCAGAGAGAGAGAGAGAGAGAGAGAGAGAGAGAGAGAGAGAGAGAGAGAGAGAGTTTTGCAGGGTATAGTAGTATGGGCTACAATTTGTTTTCTTAGAGGACTTGAAGTACTCTGCTCCATGCTCTTCTTGCCATCATGGTTTGTGAAGAGAAGTCACCCTAATTCTGGTGGTTTTTCTTTTGAATGTGATCTGCTTCTTTTCTCTAGTGACTTTCAGTGTATTATTCTTGAGCGAATTTCCTGGATCTTGACTATTATATGTCTTGGTGTGTTTTTAAATGAGTTGAGGTTACTTAGAATTCTGTATGCTTCAGTTACCTGAATGTCCAATTGTTTTCTCATATTTGGGAAGTTTTCTGCTATTACATCTGTCCATATCATTTTAGTGTCATTTGTATTGACTCCTTCTTTCTCATTGACACCTATTAGCCTCACATTATGCATCTTTGCATTGTCTTAAAAGTGATGAATTATTTTTTCTGCACCTTAGATGTTTTTCAGAGATCTTTTACCTTTTCAGTAGCTGCACCAGCATCTTCAAGACCTAAAACTCTGTCTTCACTTTCATTCAAACAATTTTGCGAGCTTGTGATTGAAATTTTAAGTTCCTCTATATCTCTTTTACTCCGCTTCATGCAATCTATTTCTTTCCTGTATTTCTCCTTTAAGGAATCTGTCATTTTTCTAATCTCCTCTATTTTTTTTATCAATGTCTGTTTTAGAAGCAGTTATTAATTATTTTACTGCGGTGTTTTCTCCAGATTGGGTTTCCTCCCTATGTTTCTGTAATTGATTCTTTACTTCAGATGCTATGAGTGCAGTGAATTCTTTCTTTTATTTCAGAAAAGAATTCCACTCTGAATTCCTCTATAACTTTCTGGTGTTGCTTATTTACTATTAAGGCTATGAATTTAGATATTTGAGCTGAGCTAGTAGAAAAGAATTCAGCTCTGAGTTCCTTTATAACTTTCTGCTGTTGCTTATTTAATGTCAACAAAATTAATTCATACATTTAAGCTGAGCTAGTGTGCTCTGCACTTGTTCTGGTTGTGCATTGGATTTCCTCCATATGTTTGTGAATTTGATTCTTTACTGCAGATGCTATTAATTCAGAGATTTCTTTTTTCATTTCCAATCTGAATTTCTCTGTACCTTTCTGCAGTTGTTTCTTTATTTCAGAAACTGTGGATTGATTGATTTCAGCTGTGTGATCCCCAATGTTTTCTGTGCTAATGTCCTCTGCACTTGTTATTTTGGGCTTGGGGTATGAGACTGCATTTTGCTCCTTTTCATTGTCATTTTGTGTAGCACTGTCTTCTGACCTTCATTGTAGAGCTTTGGTTATAACATGAGCACCTACTGAAATTCAGGTGCAGATTTACAAAGCTTGGATTTGCCCTGCTGTGCCTCGCTTGGGTCTGGCTTCTGTGCTCTGCTTCTTCCTGCTGCTTCCATTTTGGGTGATCCTGTTGTGCCCCTCTGGCAAGATGTTCTGCTCCTGGAATAGCTTAGTGTCTTTGTCCTTACTCTCTCTGCTGGGAGTGCATCTGCAGGATTTCACCCCAGGCCTGAATGCAGCAGGAATTCTCACTGAGCGAGCAGGTTGGGGGTGCTGCGGAGTGTTGGGGATGTCCCAAGAGGCTGCAAGGGGGTCTCACCTGCACTGCTCCTGGGTTCCTACCAGCAGGTCCCCTATATTATGGTTTTAAAGAGGTTCTCATTTCCACAGCGTTTATGTAATCTTAACAAACTGTCTTATTCAGGAAATTAGTATCTTAATCATGCTCAATCTAGTTCAAATGGGTTACCTGCAAGGTATGTAAATTATTTCATTGAATGTCTTCACATTAGCATTTATAGGAAATATTGGGCAGTCTTTCTTTTAAGAGCAAATGTGTTTTTATCCAGTGAACTTGACTATGTGTTCCCTTGAGAATAATCTCTTATGTGTATGGATTATGCATAGCCAGACATGTGAGTTAGTTCCATGGTGGGTTTTGGAACCCAGTCATAGTCTTATACTCAAGAACACTTACAAAAGTCTATTTCTCCCACAATATTATAACAGTTCACTCAAATAAATGTTCCCAAGAAACAGATTATATTCATTGAAAAAAGTAGAAAAAATGGCTTCCCCAGCTGAAGACATATCTTAGTGGCTTAATGGCATGCCTGGCAAGCTCCAGGTCCCGAGTTTGATCCCTGGAATCCCAATTAAAAAACAAAAAAGCTTCCCTATTATAATTTCTGATTTCAATATTTTCTTTTTTTTCTTCTTGGTTTTAAGATTTGCTCTCTTCTTAGCAAACAGAAGATTTAGAGGTATGTTTTTTTGTCTTGGCATTATTTTGCACTGAGAATAGACTAGTGGCCAAAACTCACACTTACTAAAACCCAGGCTTGATCTAGCATTCAGTATTTCTTAAATTTCGCTTTATCCATTACAGTATTGAAAATCAAAGATATGAATATTTTGTTGACTTCTTACTAGTTTACATTTCCTTATGTATCTAATACATATACTTTTTTATGTCCTGGAAAGTTGGACAAATCTCTAACGGACATTGATAACTTTCACATTTAGTAATTAGTTGCAACATAACTCACGGGTGACCATAGGGCCATTCAGAAATAAAAGGTACCTTCTTTATCACAGTTTTATCTTTTTCCTTCCCCAATTACAAAAACATTTATTGAGTCAGGGATAGTACAAAAAATCCCACCACTGCTACCAGTACGTAAGATGTATAAGGAAATCAAAACAATTTTCCTTATTTAATTCTTTCAAAATCACGCTCTAGGAGATGGCTTAGCGGTCTAAAATCTGGCCTGGCAAGCACAAATAACCAGGGTGATCTCTGGTACCACACGTTGTGTCAATCCCTGAACCCTGGGTGCACAATGCAGACCACTGAAACCAGGTGTGGTGGTGCTTGCCTGTAATATCAGCACTGGGGAGGATGAGATATGAGGATCACTATGAGTCTGAGTTGTGTAGTGAAACCTGATACCAAATAAATGAATAAATAAATAAATTAATATTTCAGAAAAAAATATAAAATAAAAACGTGAAATTCCTATTAGACATGTAATAAAAAATAAAGCTATGTTAGAGAATTGAATTTGAAGAAAATTTCAAGCCTAGAGAATGTCTTTAGTGAGTTCTACAAAAAAATTAAACAGAATGAGAGCTAGTTCCTCATTAACTATTCCAGAACTCTAAAGCAGAGGGAAAAGTCTTATATAGTATAATTACTCTGAAAGCAAAAATCAGATATGTCATCATAAGAAAACTAGAAACCAATAAACACAATGAGTACAGATGCTAAAAATTCTACACAAAATGGCTAGAAAAGCAAACAAGTACAAATAGGAAGATTATTCATGACAATTGAGTGGGATTTATCCAAGAAATGAAATGTTGATATGAAATTAAAAACAAATGAATATAATATACCACAGCAAAGTATCAAAGAGTAAAAACTCTCCAACATTTCAATAGACATAGAACAGTCATATGACAAAACCCAGAGCTATTTCATGATTAAGAAAAGCAGAACACATTTCTTAATAGAAATAAAAATAAATTTGTTCATCCCAATATAGATATACACCTAAAAAATCAGCTCAGTTAAATTAATATTTTATTGTGATAGACTGAATGCTAACACCCAGAATTAGAAAAATGTCAAATACGTCTACTTTTACCAAATATAATATTATGTTGGAGCTTGTAGTTATTTTAATTAAGCAATAAAAGGAAATTAAAGACAAGTCTGGAAAAAAAGAAATGCAACAATATCTAGTTTTACCTGAAATAATGTTTTATGTGGAAAATCCTAAGGAAACTACTAAAACATGATTAGAACTAATATGAGTTGAGTAAGTTTTTATGATACAAGATCAACATAAGAATATATTGTGTTCTATGTAGTAACAATGAACAACTGGAAAATACAATTAAAAATGCATTTTCAATAACATAAAAAAATTCTGGAAATACCTCCATGAAAATGTAAGACTTGTGCACTAAGAAAGACAAACCTGGGCAATGAAACGAAAGAAGGCACATTTTAATCAAAACATTCATAAAACTCATGTTCATAGATTGGAAGACTTAAAACTACATATTAAGGAAACACTTTTCTAGCATGATTTGTAGATTTAACAAAATTCTTGTCAAAATTTCTGATAAATATTACAGAAATCAGTTAACTAAATTTATATGGGAATACAAAAAAATGAATTTAGGTAAAATGTTTTAAAATACAAAATAATAAAAGCTGTAGGGTGCACATTTTTGTTTCAAAGATGAAATATTCATTCATGGCAATGTAATGAAATAAGGTGAGGCATATATATCAATGCAGTAGAACTGAAGGTTTCCAAATAAATTCTCAAATTCAAGGTGAAAATTATTCTCAACAGCATAAGAAAGAAACACTGTACTTTTGAACAAATATGACAATTAATTGATTATCCACATGTAAGGAAAAATGAAGTTGGAGTCCATTGCAACTCAAGAAAATGAATTCAAAATAGATTATTGAACTAGATATGAATGTTACTACTATATAGTTCATGAAGAATACTTAGTTTAATTGATGATGTTAGGTTAGACAATAGTTTCTTGTTTATGACATAACAAGTACAGATCATAAAAATAGATAAAACAGAAAGCATGAAATGGAAAAGCTTTAGACTCTAATTAATATAATAGAAAAAAATGAAAATACCAGTTAAAGAGAAAAACATTTTTGAATCATACATCTGATAAAGAATTTTTATTCAGCATAAAGAAAGAGACATTCTCCACAATTCAAAAACTAAATGGTCTAAATTTTAAAAACCAAGGCCCAGCCAAATAACTCAGTGGATTAAAGCACCTGTAAGCAGGTGCAGGGGCCAGGAGTTTGATCCCCAGGCCTACTGTGCTGGCCCTGCCCCCGGGGTGTGCAAAGAGGGTGATGGAGACTGGGTGCAGTGGCTCATGCCTGTAACCTAAGTTTGCAGACCAAAATTAAAGAAAAAGGAGGGCTTCAAGTAAAGCCAACATTTTGATCCTAGCCTTCTAAGGTCAATTATGACTCAGGACATATGAGAGCCTGTACTGTAACGTAATGTAATTCAGTAGTGTCCCAAATTTTTTGATCAAGAAGATTATGGAGCCAAAGAGGTAAGTGATCAATGATGTAGAGTGTGCCTGAGAGTCACTTGGAGAGAAAACATTCTCTCAGGCTTTCAGAGTGAGCACATTGGCCAAGCAATGGCTGTGACTCATCCACATGGCTGAAACTGCTAAAGGTTCTATAAACTGAGGTACAGGATCTAAGGATAAATCCTGAGGGGATGTCACTGACCTTATCATACCCAAAAGCTACAACTCTTGTTGCATAGGTTCTGCTTTACCTTGGTCATAACCATGCAACTGAAAAGTGTAAAAATGAAATATAAATGAAATATAAGAAGTAAAAGTGAAATATAAGAAGTAAAAATGAAATATAAGAAGCCATGCTGTTATGTTGAGCTGTAGGGGAATCAGGTCAAAAATTTCTGATTTTGCTAGTCAAGCGAAAGACCCAATACTATTATGGGCTACTGGACTCTTTTAGAATATTTTGTTGAGTTAACATACCTATAAAACTCAAATAATGGAACTTAACAAAAAAAAGTGTATACAGATGAATGTCCATTTTGTATCTGTGTATTCAAAGTGGTTAGGATAGATATGTAGTTACATTCTCTAAATGAATAGAGTTATTTGTTCTAATGGTGTTTGTAAAGAGGATATCATGTCCGCATCTTGTACAGTGAATTAACCACTAGGAAGAATGTATGAAATGTGTGAATTATTGAAACTCTCCTCCCAATTTGATTTTAAACTGTCTCATTGTTATTTGTTTCTCAATAAAATTATGGAAAAAAAAGAATAGCATATCATACTTAAACCATACTAGTAAAAATAACATCATATATATGAATATATATGTAGCTTTATATGATTTCACAGACATATCCAAGTGTATAATGTCATTTTCAATTGACATGGTTATGAATTTTAAGTTTTCAAATTATACAGAACTAATATCATAAGTTAAACCCAGTGAATCATGTACAATGCTTCTAATACATCATATATGTACAATAAGCTCTATAATATTAACAGGTTCTTACTTAGACATTTAACATATATATATATATATATATATATATATATATCAGATGGTATGATTTAGTATAATATTCTAGCATGGGTGATCTAGTTATTGAGTTAAAATACTGTACCCCTTTCTCCCCTCACATGTATAACTCTGGAATATGAAATAATAAAATCTTTCCTAGGAGCCCACTCTAAATGTAAATGATAGACATGTTGGAAGTTCTTACCTAAATTTTTATCATGTCCACCCAAGTATTTCTTAATTATTCCCTGTAGGGATACATTAAATTGTCTAAGCATCTTATTCTGGGAATTAAGCTGCTGTTTTAACTTTAATCTCAATTGTGTTTCTAGCATACTTGAAAGGAAATGCGTGTAGTTGTTAGTCAAGTCCTCAATAATAATTACACCCAGCAAAGTTTTGTTTAATACTTGAATATCAATCTAGACATAGAAAAGAAATATAGAGGGCTCATTTGTAACTTCTGTCTAGTTTTGTTTTGAAGTCCACTTTACCACATATATACTTACCTGCTTGCTTTCTGGTTCCATATGGATAGAATATTGTTTTCTGTATGTCTTTGTTAGTGAGGTGTGTTTCTTACTGAAAGGAAAGTGTTGAGACCTGTTTTAAATCAATCTGCCAGTTCGATGCCAGGGCCTGCCATGCCGGCCACACTCCTGGGGAGTGCTGAGACGCAATTGAGACTGGGCATGGTGGCGGACCTGTAATGCCAGCTCTTGTGAGGCTGTAAACAGATGGATCACTACGAGTCCTATCTAATAGTGAGAACCTGGATACCTTGTAGACTCTTCCCTAAAAGATACAAAAATACAAAAAAAAAAAAAAAAAAAAAAAAAAAAAAAAAAAAATCAATGCGCCAGTCTGTGTCTTTTAATTGAACATTAAAACCTGTTACTTTCAGAGTTCTCCAAAGATATTTGTATTAAATTTGTTACATTTTTTCTAATTATTGATTAGTTCATAATTCTAAGTTGCTTTTTTACTCATTCACTTCTACACAATGCATGTTCTGCAATGTTACAGGAATAATCTTGAATTTCTCTATACTTATCTTAGAATGTTTTTATTTCTCTTTCAATTTTGAATAGTAAGTTTGCCAGACTTACCAATATGCATGGATAGTTAATTTCTTTAGGGACTTGAAAAACATTGTTCTATGTCTTCCTGTTCACTCAAGTTTCTTCAGAGAAGCCTAAAGTCATTCTGACAAGTTTACCTTTGTAAATGACTTAGTGTTTTTCACTTGTAATTCTTGATTTCCTTCTTTATACTGTATTCTGTCTGATTTAACTAAAATGGCACATAAGGAGGTTATTTTCTAGTTATGCCTGTTGAGGAAAATAAATGACACATGAATATTGATGCCTATATATTTCTCAGAATTTGGGGAATTTTCTCTTATTTCATAAAAGGAACACATTCAAGATGTGTTATTATATTTATCAGCATATATACCCCAAATACATTTGTTCTTATTTTCATTAAAAAGTGGTTCTCAGGATAAAGAGCAACATAGGTCTCAATGCAACAATAATGGATGGCTTTAATTATCCACCCTTATCATCATCTAGGTTACACAAAAGTAAAGCAGAAATAACATTTACATAAATGACTGCCTGCATAAAAACCTAGAGATATCTGAAATATAAAAGTAAATGCTGGGGCCGGGGAGATGGCTCAGTGGAATAAGCGCTTCCCTGGCAAGTGCAAGGGCCTGAGTTCAATCCCCAGTTCCACCAAAAAAAAAAAAAAAAAAGTAAATGCTGTATCTCAATTTCTACAAACAAAACCTAAATCCAACAGAAAAAAATGAGAAAGACCAGAGCCGAAATTAATGAAATAGAGACAAAAGAACAGTGCATTGCCAATGCAATGAGGTTGGTTCTTTGAAAAGATAACTAATATTGAAAATTCCTTAGCTAAACTAACCAAAACAAAGATATAAGATACAAGTTAGTATAACGAAAGAAAAAAGAAAGAGTTACAACAGACACTATTAAAATCCAGAGGATTTTTAAGGAATACTTTGAAAACCTGTATTTGAATAACTTGGACAATATAGAAAATTTATACAATTACTAAAATGTATATCATCTATCAAAACTGAATCAGAAAGATATAAAATATATAAACATATAGGTAGTAATCAATGAGATTGCAGAAATAACAAAAATGTCTCCTATCAAGGGAAAGCCTAAGACCAAATGGGATCACTGCTGTACTTTTTTTTTTTTTTTTTTTTTTTTTTTTTTTTTTTTTTGGGTCAGACCTGGGGATTGTACTCAGACCCTTGTGCTTTTTAGGCACGAGCTTATTCTTCTGAGCCATCTCCCCAGTCCTCACTGCTGTATTTTAATGCACATTTAAAAAAAATAATTCCATGGCTACTCTGACTATTCCTCGAAGAAGAAAAGGAAGTATTCCCAACTAACCTGATGAGACCGATATCACCCTGATACTGAAACAACAAAAGGACAAAACAATAAGAGAAAAGTATAGCACAACATCCATGATGAGCATAACTGTAAAATCGCTGAATAAAATGCTTGCAAATAGGACTCAACAATATATTAAAAAGATCATAGACAATATGATAATGTTGACTTCATTTCAGGGATGCAATAATGGTACAATATAACAAAATAAATATAATCAAAGAAAAAAGTTACACTATCATCTCACATGATGCACAAAAGTGTCTGACAAAATTGGATGTCCTTTTATAAAACCCTGAGGATACTAAGTTTTGAAAGATTTTTCTTCTATATCTAAGCCATAAAGGACAGACTCATAGCCATCATTATTCTAAATTAAAAATAAAGAATTTCATTTTTATTTTTTTTTTCATTTTAATGAGAAAAAGTATAAAATAGCAATGAAACAGTTTCAAAACAGATTAGTAGGACAGTTACAATAATTTATTTATTTATTTTTGCGGAACGAGGGATTGAACTCAGGCCCTTGCGCTTGCCAGGGAAACGCTTCTTCCACTGAGCCATCTCCCCGGCCCCATGGACAGTTACAATAATTAATACATTGCATATTTTTGTCTTTGTAGTAGCTATTCAGAGGGCAAGATACAGATATGATATCTTGTCTAAACAGTTTTAGTACAAA
>NW_004524800.1:2192878-2200164 GCF_000260255.1 Octodon degus | reverse complement strand
GTTTTAACCATCCTTCAGAAAAGTGTAACCACGAGGTATAAAAGTAAAGATATATTAATGTGCTGAACTGTAAAAGGTTCAAGTCAACAACTTTGGACAATTGCCAGTTATGCTGATAACTCACTACTATTATGGACTGTTGAACTATATTGGGTTATTTTGCTGAAGTCAAGTACCTACAGTATTTGGACTGTCATCAAGTATGAAAAGGTCCTTTAAAGACTTCTTCAAATACAATATCTCTAACTGCAAAGGAATACCCATCTAAAAATAATCAAGATTATCTAGGTAATGTGGATGAACTAGCTAATAAGTAATCAGAAAATACATTCATTCAAAATAACTTAACATGCTTATGGCTAAATCTAATCAAGAAGGCAAAAGACTTCTGCCATGAAAATTATAGCACACTGAAAAAGTAATTGAAAATATCACTAGAAAATGGAAAGACATCCTATGTTCACAGATTGCCAGAGTTAATATTGTTAAACTACCTATATCAACAAAAGCAATCTATGGATTTAATCTAATCACAGTCAAAATATCAATGATAAAATTCTCAGAAGTACAAAAAATTTACTAAAATTGCTACAGGTACACAGAAAACGGAGAATAGCCAAAAGCAATTCTCACCAAAAGGAACAAAGTTGATGGCATCACAAAACTGGATTTTAAATTATAATACAAAAAAATTAAAAAATGTTATACTACAAAGCTATTGAGACCAAACCAGCATAGTACTAGAAAAAAAAAATAGACACATGAATAAATGGAACAGAATATTGAACACAGAAACAAATCCAAATCACTACAGTTATCTAATTCTATATGAAAGAGTCGAAATATATGCTGGAAAAAAAACCCAGCTCCTCTTCAAATGGTGCTGGGAGATCCAGATACATACTTGTAGGAAACTGAAACTAGATTGAACCCTCTCACTGTACAATGGTTCAGTATGATTCAATGTGGATCAAGTACCTAGATTTAAACCTGAAACTTTTAAAGCACAAAAGAAAACTTAGGGAAAACATTGGAAGCTGTAGATACAGTCTTCCTAAATTGATGTTAAATAGCATAAAAATGATGATAATAATCAACAAATAAGAATATATTAGGTTAATAAGTGTATATATAGTAAATAAAAAATCAACAGTGAAAATACAGTTTTTGTAACGTGAAAAAATATTTGCAACATACTTTCCAGACAGATAATTAAACTATAAAATATATGAAGAACTAAAAAAGTAAAAAACTCATATAGCTCAATCAATAAGTATGCAATTGAATTAATTAGACACTTCTCAAAAGAAGAATTTTAAATGGTTACAAATTTCAAAACAATAAGAAGGAAAATTTCAAAACAATAACACATTGAGATTCCATCTCACCCCATTTGGAATGGCTATCACCAAGAAGAATACAAAATACTCAAAACTAGATCTACTATCTAACTCTATCTCACCTGAGTATAATCCTGAAAAAAAATAAAGGTTATAATACTACAGGGATAACTGCATATCTATGTTTATTGAAGTACAATTCACAATAGCCAAGATATGGAAGCATCATAGGTATCTATAAACAGATGAATTGTAAATAAAATGTGATATATATCAGTGAGGTATTATTCATATACAAAAACATAACCTTGTCATTTGGGTAAATATAGATGTTCTGAAGATCATCATATTGATTGAAATAAACCCAACCCAGAAATGCAAACCTTGCATATTCTTCCTAACACGTAGAATCTAAAACAAATCACAAGAAAATCGAAGCAAACTACTATTAGACAAAATGAATGAAATAGGTGAAGGGTGGAGGGATGTAGTGAGAAAATCAGTGAGATGAACATGATGGAAATATATTCATGACACTCAAAATCAAAATGGGAAACTAGTAGGATGTCATTTGAAGAAGTGAAGGAAGTTTGAAGATAAACTTTAATAATATTTTAAGGATATGTGTTTGTATGAATCTGATAAAACAAACTATGTCGGAGACCTTTGTGGTGCAGTCCAATCTTTTGCCCAGAGTTACAGGGCACAGTGGGAAAAAAAGAGCAAGAGATAAAATAGGGGTGCAGATTTTGTCTTCTTTAAGGTTCTTACACTAGGAAGTCAATGTGATATTTACACATGTGGTTCTGCTTTGTTTCACTTATTAGTATAGTTTCTAGTTGTATTCACTTACCCATAAACGATTTAAGTTTGTCTTTTTTGTAACTGAATAATACTCTATTGTATAAAAGCACAGCATCCATCAGGTTTTTTTTGAAAATAGCAGTTAATGTGTAGAATTTTCATCCTGACTACACTATATACTGATATTTGAGATCTAAGCAATGACATTGAGGACAACAATGTGTAATACAAAAATCATGCTTGAATACCTCTCATCTTGGTCTTCTAAATGTGCAGCACTTCTAATGTATAATCAATTACTATACTCTCTTTAAAATAAAGTTTTAAAAATAGACAAGGAAAAAAAAATTTGAAAGCAAGCATTAATATTCAAATTTTGTCCTGTCTTGCCTAACTATATCTGTTTTTCCAAGCAACATATTTGATGATAAAAGGAAATAATAGAACAAACATTGTTAACTATCTACTCTTGTTTTGAAAATCTGTCACTTTTTTTGTATTTAGGACAGGGTGTACACGGTCTCACTGCACAGGTCAGAGTTGTAGTGATCCTCCTGTTTACAGCCTCCCAAGTGCTAAGATTACAGGCACACATACCATCATGCATCTGAAAACCTGTAACATGCGTATTGTTGTACATTACCCTGCTTATGTCTTTGTTTTTGCTCTTCAAATAAAACAAAGGATCAGCCAATTAGCTCAGTAGGTTAAAGCTCCTGCAAGCAGTTGCAGGGGCCTGGGGTTCAATTCCCAGGCCTGCCATACCATCCCCACCCAAGGGGCATGCTGAAATGGCAATTGAGTCTGCGCATGGTGGCATGTGCCTGTAATCCCAGCTCTTGGGAGTCTGTAAACAGGTGGATCATTATGACTCCAATCTAGTAGTGAGACCCTGAACATCCTGAAGACCCTTCCCTAAAATAAATAAATTAAATTAAGTTAAGTTAAAAATATAAATAACATAGAAAAAGAAATATAAGGGGGAAAACGGAGAGGTACAGCAAGGATCTGGAATGTCAGTTGTTCTTGGTAAACAATATGAAAGGATTGCAGCTAGATGTGCTAGAAAACTGGAAAGGCTGGCAAGGCTTGTAACAGAGGGAACAAAGCATTCCATAATGGAAAGGACAGAAACAGCCAGATTTCAATTATGGTTAATGAGTAACTTGCTTTCTAGCCAATTCTAGGAAAGAATTTTCCTCTGGAGTCACATAGGCCTCCGCAGAGATGTTATCTCATATCTTATGCTTAATTATGGTATCACAGCTTTTCTATCTGAGCTCCACCATAGACATTAATGATAATAATTGTAGCCCATCATCAATCCCCTGTTTTCATGAAGATACATACATAGCCTCAGCCAGACTTACCAACTAAACTGAAAGCCAATTTAGGGAAGTCACCTCCTTACAGGCTTCACTGCTCATAAGCAAACTTGGATCAGAGGGATGGTGATGAGACAGACCTCCACAGAACTCCATTAATCTGTATAACCAATAATGACTCACTGAAAAGAGTGAAACAAGAAAACAAACAAAGAAAAGTAACATACTCTATATCCAAGATAGTCAATGAATGCTACTTACCCATGGGTAGATTGGCAAGAAGAGTTGTTGTAATGATACGGGTTGTTTCTTATTTTATCACATGTCTAAAATCACGCTTGCTATTTTTTCTCAACTAGATGAAATTTATCAGTAGTGTTTCTCTGACCATTCTAATTTGTAGAAATCTTCTACTGTAATATTGATAATATTTTTTTGATGAATGGCCATACGAACCCAGGATTGAAAACTTCTGGACTATATAACTGTTATTTATGTTCTTATGTCAGAGCAGTTCTTCTAGATAAAGTCACAGTACTTCTCACCTGTGTGGAGGACTCTGAAGCATCCCTAATAATATGTTTCCAGCAGAAGTTTGAAGTATTTTGTGTGCCCAAATTTTCTTGAAGCTTCTTTAACCTTAATCACTGGGTTTTGAAGAGCTTCTTCTGGTTGTCCTACTCTTCTCTCTCAGATGAACACATAATCTTGGTGAAATTTATTAACTGGTAGCTGATGCCAAAACATGTGTCTATCTGGACTCCCTAGTGAAGCATGATTTTTTAATATTACAGGGTGGTTACTTTTAGCTGTTTTCAACTAGTACAGGGCTTGAGAAAAATGAGAATCTTTCCTAATCTCTTGCAAATTTTTCACAATTTATAATTATTTGCTTATGTATTCTTTTAGAGGTAGATACAATAAGAACTCCCTCCATACAGCTCATATTCAGACAGTTTTGCAAGGTACACAACTGCTACTTTGAATAAATAATCCTCAATTTTTTCTAGACTGTTTAAAAATAAAGGAAAATTTTAATCCCACAAAATAATAATTGTAATAATATAACTTTTTAAAAATGTTCATTCAATAAATAAGAGATTGACACTGCTAATTATATAGTTCTGGGCCTCTCATTAATTCTCAAATAAATTTTTTATTGCTGGCCAAGTATATTTTTCTTTTTCAAATTCAAGTATTGCTATCTATATTTACCTCTAATTTATAAAATCACAATTAACTAAGTTCAGTGTAACCAGAATATTAATTTATCTGTGAATATTATTTGAACATGTTAAATGTTACTGAAAAATTTCTGTTACAAGTTTTATTTCTTATATTTGAATGACTGAAAAAGCAAAACCCAAAACAAATTCGGATTATATGCTGAGGCCAGATTTTCCTTTGGAAATTGATATCCTCTTCAAATTCAATCTTCAAAAATAACCAGTCTTGGGCTGAGGAGATAACTCCACAGCATAAGGACCTGCCTAGAGAGCAGAAATTTGCTACACAGCAACAAAGCAAAACATAACAAAAAATATAAAATAAAAACAAAAACACTCTTGATATTGATATGATGGCCTCAATTACCACGACAGAATTCTGTGACATCTATTGGAAATTTCTCACTAAGAGGAAAACTTATTTATATAGTTTCGTAACAAACAGGGAAACTAAAAAATTGTGGTTAAATGCATATTTTTTAAAAAACAGAGCAATTCAGTCCAGCAACATTTGCATTTCTTGAAACATGACTACTTCACAAACAAGTCATCACTTAGTTCATCTTATTAGATGGAAGCAATGAAATGATTCTTTAAACTTTGCTAGATGTTCTCTTTTTGTGGCAAGAAACAAAAAAAAAGAGATGCATGTTCTATGTGGGAGGGAAGGTGTTCCAAAAAAGAAAGATACAAAATACTTTGAAAAGCAAGCTACTCTTTGTCTAAGGGTCAAGACACATAACTAGGTCAGTGGAGTTTATGAAATGAAGTGGCAAAATGTCATCTTTCTTTTTCATACAGTACATTTCCTGTTTCTTTAGATTCATATGAAAAAAGGTGAATACATTTCAGTAGAATAGACAGCTAAATGTTCTATTTCTTTGACCTTTAAAATATTTTCAACTGTGAACAGCTGGTCAGTCTGCCCCTTTCCCAGAGGCTGTTTAAACTGTAAACAGGAGGCAAAGTAGAATTGCTGCCAATCTAATTATGGAATATTGAAAAGGTCAAAGCACTGCCCTGGGCTACAACATAGTAAGATCTTCATTTAAAAGAATGCCAAATGGCCTAGCTAGTAAATGGAACAGCAGCAATTTATATTTCTTATAAAATTAGTATTTAGAAACCACCTATCACAATACTTTTCTAGTCTAGCAAAAGTGTTACAATATTGTTCTGAATTTTTCAGTAAAGCAGCAGTATTTTGGGTTGTGGTAGTACCTTCTTTCACATAAGAACAATCCTCCTTAAGGTATGTGCAAATAATGTTCCAGTTACTGTTTAGATATTTAGAACAACTGAGGTTAAAACACTGAGCCTTACATAGGGGATCAATTTTATAAAACTGTGAACACTGATGCAAATTTCTCAGCAAATTTTATGGGCGGATTTTCATAAATTGAAATGGAATATCAGGTCCAAACACCTTTTCTGCAGAACTCACAAATAGGTTAAGCATATTGCAGCTTATCAGATTTAAATCATTGATGTGTATTTATCTCTTGCCTGTTAATTCACCAAATTGATGAGAATTCCTCTTTATGCCCTGTTGTAAGATGTGGCTGAGGTGAAGTGGGAACAATCAAAGGAAGTCCTAATATTTATAAAACTAGAATGTACTATCCGTATTCGATTTATTCAAAGGGCAAAATATGTCTCCTGGGAAATCTGGAGAAAGGCTTATTATATGTTGTGAATCTGGAAGATGGGTTAACTAGGATCATGGATGAACTGAAGACCTCAGTTTTTCACACTGGTGTAAATGATCTCATGCAATTTTCTGAGAAGTTCTTGGTTAAAAGGGAAAAGCTCAAAGAATTTCTGCAATGTCATATTTTGGATGAGATGAAATTAGAACAATATATTTGGCAAGGCAGTCATCTGAAAATCCTGCTGGGGCACTTGTATCTGGCACACACAATTAACCTATGGGTATAGTACAGAAACCTTTTTCATTGTAGAGTATCCCACAGTTGGCTATTTAATAGCCTTGGAATTTTGCATTTGCTTTACAACTACTTTCTTTTCTATTTGCTTAATTTGTATGATCATACATTAAAATAAATATGTATTGCACTATAGAATAATTTCTATGAAAGGTAGTTGTCTCTGTGTGGTGTGATATGTCCAAAGTTGCTTAATTAACAGTGCAAGTGTTTAGAAGAAAGTTGGAAGTCACACAGGGGCTTGGGAAGCATGAATAAAATGGAATTAAGCAGAACAAATTAGAACCATAAGAAGCAGAAGAATGCACAAAAACAAACTGAAATTCCTGTATGCTTCTCACTACTGTGTTACCAATATACTGTTGACATGCAGAATGAGCTGAAGTCATTGCCAAGCATTTATACAAAAATTGGTAGAGATGTCTTTGACTTGGGGAAGTTAAAGGTAGAGATTTAGTAGACATCAGAGAACTATGGGAATCTTTGTTATCTTTTGCCAACTAGATTGACAGGATAAGAAATAACATACCAGCAGCTCCAAGACTTAGAATTTTATACAAACACTTAGAATATTATAGTTCATATTTTACATGTATTTTCCAATTAACTGTATAGTGTTCTATTTAAAAATATTTTATTTTTTTT
>NW_004524800.1:2171257-2191266 GCF_000260255.1 Octodon degus | reverse complement strand
AGGTGGCTGGCTCGGCAAAGGGCTGGCATGACATGTGGCACTGGCTATCAAACCCAGGTCCGTGTGCTTGCCAGGCAGTCATTTAGACTGTCCAGCTATCTTCCAAGCTCTTGCATAGTGTTCTTGTGGTAAGCTCAAACCCAAACTATACAAGTTGAATATTTAGTTAAATTTACTTAGTACAAAACCACTGTGTTCAGTCAGAAGCATTAAGTGGGGGGGGGACTGAGAAGTGTAAGAAAACTGTGCATCGTGTTATGTAACGTGAAAGATTTGGAATTCCATATAGATGTTTGTGAACTTGCCTAGATTCTGTCATCTCATTTGTAAGACTATCGGGATAAACATTCTACTTGGAAGTGGTGTTAGAAGGTTTAGAAGGGTAAGTTAAGCACTTGGGTCAAAGTGAAAACATATATCAGTCATGCTTAGTAGAGTTAAAAAAGCAAGTGTAAAGTTAAATCTACTCACTTTTTCTGGTGTATCCTGTAGGAATCCCAATGGTGAATTCATAGATGGATAAGCAATGAATTTATGTATAAGGAGAAATATACTTACAAGACGAAATGTACTTGGAGCAATTTGCCACTAGGGACATTTTTACCTGTATGATTGAAAATTCCCTAGAGACCAATCAATTTGCCATTCAGCTGAATTTTAAAAAGTACTTTTATTTAAATTCTGGAATTGTACCTGATTTAGCTTATCTAAATCTCTCTCTCCTTTTAAATGTGTTTAGTACAGAGTCTACAGTCTGTCTCACTACACAGATTGTACTTATAATGACTCCTGTTTTCAGCCTCCCAAGTTTTAAGAATTATAGGCCTGAGCCACCACACCCAGTCTTAGTAGCAGTCTCAGCAAGCCTGGGAGGTGGGACCATAATGGCACACTGAGGATTGAACTCTAGTCCCTGCATCTACCTGAGCAGCCACTTTAGTCCACTGAACTATTTAGCCAGCCCAAAATCTGTTTTTATAATGTCATATTTTCAGAAAATTATTTAACGTCCAGATCCAACTGAGATCATTATGTTATGACTGGCCTAATTGTTTTATTTTATAAATGATATTTGTGTCCATATTTAGCTAGTAGCATGCATTTATAACAGTATCATTAATGTCACAAAACTCACATAAAATTTATCTACTGTAATAAATAACTACAGCAATAATATGGTCCTATTTTAGTAAGTACCATGGGAAGGGGTCAAAAATTATTCATTTGGCTTGTTTCCCTACATTTATTTTCATGTGAAATTGAACTTCTCAGTCATGTTCATAAAAAAATAGATTATAGCCCATAGCAACACAGTGGGTAATCAATTCATTAAAATTAATTACATTGGCCTGCTTTGCAATGACTTAGGAAAAGTAGGCTATGTACGCTCTGATTGCAAAGCCCACAAAATTTGATAACGATTAGAATAACTAACAGAGGTCTACAAAAACCCTTGCCTTTTTCTATTTGTTCTTTCATCCCGAAGTATGACATTACCTGTAGATGGTCAAGGCATTATCATTATTTCTGAATGAGAATAAATTCTCCCTCTCTGTTACTCACTTTTTTTAGCCCAAGAATTTGATTAAACTTAATGGACATGCAAGAAGCCTGTCATTTATGTTTATTACTTCACATTCAAGTCCAAGGTATAAAACATTTACTATGTACTATATTATTACTGTAAAAATAATTAAAACCATGTCATTTGGATACACACTCTAGAACTGTTCATGGACCCAGCATGTAGGAACAAATTATTCAAAAAATAATCAGTAGCCTAAACTATGTTACATTATAAGAGTTAACTAGTTGTGGCTGTAGCTCAGTGGTAGAATGTATACCTAGCATTGAGGAGGTTTGGAATTCTATCCCCAAACCTGAGAAAACAAAGACCAACCTCAGTTACATAATGAGTTCAAGATCAGTCTGAACTACAAACTGAGACCCCCGCGTTAAAAACGAAAAAGAGTTAATGAATAGAACTTATGTAAGATATCAGTATATACATAAAATCTCACTTATATACATGTATATGTACATACAAGCATGTACAAGTATATCTATCTCTATCTCTATCTCTATCTCTATCTCTATCATCTCTATCTCTATCTCTATCTCTATCTCTATCTCTATCTCTATCTATATCTATATCTATATCTATCTAGCTATCTATATGATTCTGACCCATGTTGCAAGTTTATATCTCTTTGTAGGACTTTTCAAGCCAGCTTTGGGAAATTACTTGAGAAAATTATTATTATTATTATTATTATTATTATTATTATTATTATTTTGTATTTTAGTAATTGTCTACAGCGTCTATAGGGTCTCACTAGGTAGACTGGACTCATAATGATCCTCCTGTTTTCAGCCTCCCAAAGAAATGGGATTACAGGTGTGCACCACTATGCCCAGTCTCAATTGCAGTGCCCCTGGCACACCACGCCGGGGATCGAGCCCGGCTGCTACATCTACCTTAACAAGCGCATTAATCCACTGAGCTATTTGACTGGCCCAAGAAAATTATTATTATGAACTTTTGAGAAAATAAGTATTTTATTGAAAACTTGTGTTTATCTGCTCATTAACTACTGTGTAATCAAATACAACATATTAACTGTTTAAATTATAGTCATGGAAATGAAAATTATAAACTATAGACATGGTTAGGAATGATTTTTTCTGTATTTTTTATTTATTCATATTTTAGTATAACATGAAATGCTGACATAATAGCTACATCAATATGTAAGAGGTAATATAGATACATGCAAATTGGGATATCAAGAACTTAAAATGTAAGGAGGAAAGTAATCTAAATTTCAAAATTTTATTAGTATATTTTCCTTTTTATTTCTTTTCTCTTTAACATAATGTCATGAATCTTCTGATTCCAAATAGTTCTAATCAAAGTTGTTTTTCTAAAACTGTGGTAAATGCAAAGCAAAAAAATAGTATAAAATGAATATAAAATTATGAGCATAGAATCAAAACACACTCCTAGAATAAATCACTGAACCACAAAGGAAAACTTTAACAGATGAAAAAGAATGACTCTTCAGTAAAACAAAGACCCAAAATGCATAAAGAGGAAGAAGGGAGAGAAGAAGGGGATTTGTAGTTTGCATGTGACACCTCCACAAGAGAAATGTGGTAATTATGTACTGCTATATTGTAGTAGTAAAAATAAAATTTTGAGAAAAAACATAAAAAGGCACAAAGTGACTGTAATGTTACCTTGCTTACTAATAGCTACCTTAAGTATCAGTAGATTAAATTTACCAGTCAAGACTTGCAGTGCAAATGAATGTATAAAAGGCAATATTTCATGATATTTTCATTTTTTCTAATATTTTCTTCATTTTAAAGAGAAAAATGATACTTTCATTCTAAATGAATTAAGAGAAAGTAGCTGTATATCTATCCTATCTTGTTTATATATTTTTTCACTAAAAATGGTACTTCATTAATATCCCCCCCTTTTTTAAAAATTTTGTCAGAGATGTATGTTCCATTGCTATTGGAGAACCTGTATTTGGAGAAGACTTTAAATACTTGATTCCAGTTCAAATAATGTAGGTACCTGAATTCAGCAAAATAACACAATACAGTCCAATAGTCCATAAAATAGTGGGTTATCAGCACAACTGGCAATTGTCTAAAGTTGTTGATTTGAGCCTTTTAAAACTGAGGATATTAATATAGCATTACTTTTAATACCTCATGGTTATACTTTTCTGCTGGATGGTTAAAACCAAGTTAAAGCAAGATTTGTATGAGTAAAAATGTAACTTTTGTACCTGGTAAGGTCAGTTAAATCCCCCCAAGATTTACCCTGGAAACCATGTACAGCACTTTGTAGATCTTTTTTCAGTGTCAGCCATCTGGGTGAGTAACAGCCATTGCATGACCAATTTGACCTTTGTGAAAGCCTGAGAGGATATTTTCTCTCTATGTGACTCTTCTCAGGCACACTATACTTCATTGATCACTTTTCCATGTGGCCTCATAATCTTGATCAGAAAATTTTTGTCACCACTGAGTTACAAGATGTCACAACACAGGTTCTCTTATGTCCTGAGTTCTCCCTGACCTTGAAGGACTAGGGTCAACATATTGTGCATACTTGTAGTCCCTCTTTTTGTCTAATGTTTGGTCTGGAAACTTTAGCTGTTAAACATACAGAACAGAAGTTAATGACATCATTATCCTATAACAGAGGCAGTTGACCTTAACATCACTATGTATATGAATATCAAATGCCTTAAACTTAACATGGAATTGACGTTTTTCAACTACCATGGATATTCTACATTTTAAATCCCTATAGAATGTGACAAAAATTACACATTTTTAAACAGAAATTTAGATACCAATCCATAAACAACATTGTAGCATGACAATCCTATGACATTTTTTCTTGTATCTTGTTTTCATTTATTAGCTTTTTTCTTACCAACGCTTATTTTAAAGAAAGTATAGCAATAATTTATATGACATTAGAAGAAGTACCCATCTAGAAGACCAAAATGATAGATATTTCAAGCATAGTTTTACTATTACACACTGTTATCTTCAGTTTAGTTGCTTAGTTCACAGATTTCAGCATATAGAGATAGTCAGGGTGAGAATTCTACCCATTAACTGCTATTATCAATATCATGAGGGAGATTCTTAGGACCATTGCATTAACCATCTTGTTTATATAAATGCATGGTTTGTTTCCTAACTTTTTTCCTTTATCTCTCTTTGTTGATTAATTCTTAAGTTCTCACTTTTCATTCAACTGTGTTATAGTTTTCAATTTTTATTTCTTCTTTTGAGATCTTCCACTGGGTCAATATGATATCAAATACATGTGGGGCTGGATTATTTCACTTATGAGTATATCTTCAAGTGGCATTCACTTATATATGAAGGCTTCTAGTTTATCATTATTTATAGCTGAGTAATACTCCATTGTATAAAAACACCGTATCTTTTTCATCCGTTCCTCAGGTGATGGGTATTGTGGTTGCTTCCAAGATTTGCCTATCAAAAATTGTGTTACTATAAACATAGGCACATATAGATCAATATGATATGCTTTCAGTTCTTTTGTGAAAATTCTTAGAAAGGGGATAGCTGGATTGAATGGGATTTCCAGTCCTAGTTTTTTGAAGAATCTCCAATCTGATTTCCATAATGGTCACACCAGTCTACATTCCAGCCAGCAGTGGAGAAGGGTCCTTTTTTCTCCACAACCTGTACAACATTTGTTGTTTGTTGATTTCTTTATGACAGCCATTCTTTCTGGGGTGAGATGGTATCTTAGTGTTGTTTTAATTTGCATTTCCTGGATGGCTAGTGATGTGGAGCATTTCTTCATATATTTATTTGCTTTTTGTATTTCTTCCTCTGAGAAATGAGTGTTCATCTCAGATGACCATTTTTGGATTGGGTCTTTAAATTTAGGGGCCCCGATATTTTTTAGTTCTTTATAAATTCTAGAGAGAAGACCTTTGTCTGAGTGCTTGTTAGTCAAGATTTTTTCAAAATTTGTGGGTTGCTTTTTCACTTTCTTGGTAATTTCTTTTGATATTCAGAAAATTCTCTGTAAGAGAATATCCCAGTGTCCCAGTTGTTCATCCTTTCAAGTATATCCTGTGCAGTTTCATTTTGGCTCATGAACTATTTATCTTCTTCTATGTCTTCTATATTTCCACCTACTTTCTCTTCCAGGAGATTTAAAGTTTCCCTTTTCATGCTTATATTTTTTATCAATTTTTAGGACCATTGCATTAACCATCTGGTTTATATAAATGTAGGGTTTGGTCCCTGCCATGTTTCCTAACTTCTCTCCTTTATCTCTCTTTGTTGATTAATGCTTAAGTTCTCGCTTTTCATTTAACTGTGTTTTGGATTTCAATTTTCATTTCTTCTTTTGAGATTTTCCACTGAGTCAAAATGATATTGCATGCTGATAGACCTGGGTCAAGTTTTAGTTTTCAGCATGCTGAGTGCCAGTTTTTACAGCACCATTTGTTAAAGAGGTTATATTTCTTCCAGTAAGCGTGTTGGGCCTCTTTGTCAAAGCTAAGCTGTCTGAGTGTGTCTATAGTTCCATCTACATGTTCTAATCTGTTCCATTGATCCTCAGGTCATTTTTTTGGAGAATATCATGCTGATTTCATTATTGTATCTTTGCAACATAATTTCAAGTCAGGAATTGTAATGCCTCCTGCCTTACCTTTTTTTTTTTGCATGTTTGCTTTTGCTTTTCTAGGATTTTTCTGGTTCCAAATAAAGTTAGGAATGATTTCTCTTGGTCTGTGAATTGTATTCATGGTATTTTGATAGAGATTGCATTAAATCTGTGTAACAATTTTGAGTGTATGGACATTTTCACAATGTTGGTTCTTCCTATCCAGGATTGAGAAATATCTTTCCATTGTCTGAAATCCTATGTGATCACCTTTTTAAGAATACTGTAATTTTCATTGAATAGATCTCTTACTTCTTTAGTTCGATTACATCCTAAGTATTTCATTTTCCACAGTGCTATTGTAAAAGGTGTTGTTTCTCTAATTTCTTTCTTGGTCTGTTTGTAACTTTTGTAGAGGAATGCTATTGAAATTTTGTATTAATTTGTATCGTGCTATGCTACTGAATTTTTGTATTAATTCTAGTAGCTTCTTGGTGGAGTTCTTTGGATCTTCCAAGTACAGTATCATCTCATTTGCAAATAATTACAATTTATCTTTTTCTTTATCTATTTTTATTCCTTTTATTTCTCTTTCTTGTCTAATGACTCTAGCTAATGATTCCAGAACTACATTGAAGTAGAGGCCATGTATTCCAATTTTATGTAGGACATTGAACATGAATGAGTGTTGAATTTCTAAAAATCCTTTTCTGCATCAATTGATATGATCATGTGGTTTTTGTATTTGGCTATATTGATATATTGATATTACATTTATAGATTTGCACGCATTGAACCATCCTTGCATCCCTGGTATGAATCCTACCTGCTCATGGTTTATAATCTTCCTGATGATTTGTTGTATTTTATTTGCTAGTATTTTATTTATTTTATTTATTTTATTTTTTTGTAGGGATTGAACTCAGACCCTTGCGCTTGCCAGGGAGGCACTTAATCTACTGAGCCATATCCCCGGCCCCTACTAATATTTTATTGAGGAATTTGTCATCTATGTTCATGAGGAAGGCTGTCCTGTACCTCTCTTTTTTAATTGTGTCTTTGTCTGGTTTGGGATCAGTATAATACTTGCATCTAGGAATGATTTTGGAGGATTATTTCCTTTTCCAATTCACTGAAGCTTTTGAAGTGTATTGAGATTAATTCTTCTGTAAATATCTTGTAAAATCACATGTGAATCCATTAGGACCTGGACTTTTCATTGTCTGTAGAATTTTTATTTCATTTTGAATTCCATTAGCTGTTATTGGGTTATTGAAAGTTCTTATATATTCTTGATTAAGTTTTAGTAATATGTAATTTTCTAGGAATCTGTCTACTTCTGGGTCCTTGATTCTGTGAGAATAATGATTCTGAAAATAGCTACTGGTCATCTTCTGAAGTTCCACAGGGTCTGTGGTCATTTCACCCTTTTCATTCCTTATTGTTTTAATTTGCTATTTTTCTTTCCTCTTTTTGATGAGGTTAGCCAAGAGTTTATAAATTTTATTTAATCTTTCAAAGAACGAGCTTTTTGACTCATTAATTCTTTTTATTTTCTTAGTCTCAATTGCATTAATTTCTGCCCTAATCTTTAAAATTTCCTCCTGTTTTGGGGCTTTGGGTTTGGTTTTCTCTTCTTTTTGTAGATCTTTGAGGTGCACCATTAGGGTATTTAGTTTTTACTATTTGATTTTTCTAATATATGAGTTTACAGTAAGTAATTTCTCTCTATGCTCTGCTTTCATCACATCCCATATATTCTGATAAGTTCTGCTTGAATTTTCAATGAATTGTAGATATCATTTAATTTCTTGTTTGACTGCATCTGTAATCCATTGGATTATTTTTTTACAGTGGATTAATTTTACTTTTCAAAGAATTCAAAATAATAAAAAGCATTAAAATGATGCAACATTTCATTAAAGTAATTAATAGGAATTCAACAATGACTGCTGTATTGCATGAAGTTATCTTCAAATTAGTTGTTTAGTCTACCAGATAGAAACCTGCAAAATTTGTTTAAAAATGTAACAACAGCAAAAGATTTACAAGGAATTAAAAAGAAAAAAAGATTAATTGGTTTCTGAGGAGGGTATTGTTAATTTACATGTATTTATGGGTGTTTTTGTCATTTGTTTCCAGTCTCATTTCGCTGTGGTCAGAATAATATGCATAGGGTAATTTCTGTTTTCTTGCTTATACTTAAGTGGGACCTATGGACCAGTATGTGGTGTATTTTAGGAAATGTCTCATGTGCAGCTGAATAAAAAATGTGTATTAAGATGTGGTCCTGTGGAACACTTTGTAAACTTAGTAACAATAAGTTTACATGTAAACATGAACACTCTGTACATGTTTACTAAGTCCATTTCTTCCGAGTTCCGATTCAGTTCTGCTAATTCTTTTCTAATTTTTGGCCTGCTTGTCCTATTTTTTTTTTTTTTGGATAAGGGGTATTAAGATCTCCTGTTAAGGCTGTGGTGTTGGATAGTAGATTCTTCATGTTCATTAAAATTTGTCTAATAGAGTTAGGTGCCCCAATGTTGGGTGCATATATATTTGAGAGTCTTACCTCTTCCTCTTGAATTGCTCCCCTAACCAGTACATAGTGTCCATTTTTATTTTGTATTATCTTTCTTGGTTTGAATTTCAGATTGTTTGTGTACATGATTAATACCTCTCTTTTTTCTGAGGTCCTGGGGGATGTAGTGTTGTTTTCAATCATTTGACTTTCAGCCTACGAATGTCTTTATGAGTTAAGTGTGTTTTTGTATACAGCATATTGTTGGATTTTGTTTCGTAATCCACTGTGCCGGCCTGTTTCTCTTAATTGGTGAATTGAGTCCATTTTCATTGATGGCTATCATTGAGATGTATTGACTTACGATTGACATGTTATTTACCTGTTGTTGTTTACTCCTTTTTCTCCTGTGTTTAATTGTTTGCCCTATTTAATTGGTTGCTTCTGATGTCATTCGTGGAGTTCTGACCATTTTGGTACCTCTTTAGAACATCTTTCAGGAGCCTGTTTAGGGTTGGCTTTGTCATCATGAAATTCTTCAGTTGCTCTTTGTCATGGAATATTTCATTTCTCCATCAAATTTGAAAGAGAGTTTTGTAGAGTACAGCAGTCTGGGTTGGAATTTGTTTTCTTAGAGTACCTAAAGTACCCTGTTCCATGCTCTTCTTGCCTTCATGGTTTGTGAAGAGAAGTCTGCTGTTATTCTGATGGGTTTTTCTTTAAATGTGATCTGTTTCTTTTCTCTGCCTGCTTTTCGTCTATTTGTCTTCTGCTGGATTTCTAGGATCTTGATTATTATATGTCTGGGTGGGTTTTTAATGGTGTTGACGCATTAGGGGGCTCCATATGTTTTGGTGACCTTAATGACAGATTGTTTCCCTATATTTGGGAAGTTTTCTGCTATTACTTCTGTATGTATTGTTTTTATATCATTTGTATTTATTGTTTTTTTTCATTGATGCCTATTAGTCTTATGCTGTTTATCTTTGCATCATCTTTCACATGTTGAAATAATTTGTCCTGCATCCTAGTTGTTTTTTAGAGATTTTTATTACCTTTTCACTAGCTGCAATGGTGTCTTCAAAATACACAAATGAATAAATATGATAAAACACATCAGCACAATAGAGGAGAAAATATATATGATTTGTTCTGTGGATGCATTAAAAAGTATTTCATGAAGCTCCACAATTCTTCATGATAAATATATTGAACAAATTTGGTATAGAAGGAATATATCTCAACAATAATAAAGGCCATGCATAATGAGCAAATAGTTAAACTATGCCGAAATGAGAAAATCTGGAAGCATTATCTCTAAGACCTAGAGTAAGAGAAGATTGCTTACCTTGTTCTTTTGTCAGCATAATAGTTTACATCACAGCCAGAACAACCAAGTAAGAAAAATAAATTAAAACTAACCAAATGGGGAAAGAGAAAGCTTACATAGTGTTGCTTGAAAACATCATTAAAGTTATATATAGATAACTGCAAATAATCCACCCAAAACTTACAACTAATAAATTCATCAACATGTTAGGATACAAAATCAACATACAAAGTAAACAGAATTCTCTAAAATTAATATTGAAATGCAATATCATTTGCAATAGCTATAAAATACTTAAGATTTAAATTTAACCAAAGAAAAGAAATGTATACATTACGATGAAACCTATAAGACATTGATTGAAAAATTCAAAAATATATGGACACAAAAATTCAAATCAATCTGTTTTCATGTGTTGGAAAAATCAATGCTGTTGAAAAAATATATACAGATGAAAAAATACACAAATTTAAAGCAGTCTATATAGGAATGACAATCATTACAAAACTGGAAGAAATAAGTCCTAAACTTTGCATGAAATCACACAAAATTCCTAATAGTCAAAATAAATGGGGACCAACAAAGTACTCAAAAGGCATAGGAAAAGGTTTCCCACATCGCTATTTTTGATAGTTCACCTTAATTGTGTCAATTTGATTGTTTTTAGCATATATTTAGGAGAATTGGTGAAGCACATTTCGTAGAGGTGTACCCTTTAGCAGTATATCTGGTCCCTTGCCCCTACCCCTCTGATGCTGCTCCTCTGTTATGCTTCCCCAGAACCATACAATAAGGAAGCTTTGTTCCTCCATACATTTCCACCATGATATTCCTGTCTTGGAGCTAGCAACTATTTGATAAATCCCTGAAATTTTTAGGTAAATTAAAGTCTTTCTCCTTTAAGTTGTAGACATCAGATATTTGTTTCAGAAAACAGAAAGCTAACTAATGTATTAATCATCACGGAAATGCAAATCAAAACCAAGGTCAGACAATATTTCACTTCAGTTAGAATTGTTATCATTAAAAAAGTAAAATATGAAAATATTAACAAGCATATGGAGAAAAGGATAACTTTTTACACAGTTAGAAGTGTATATCAGTACAGACTTTATGGAAAACAGTATAGAGGTTCTTCAAATAATGAAAAATATAACTATAAATGATCTGACAATTTCATTACAGAAGATACATTTAGAAGAAGAGGAATATGCCAAAGACACAATAGTATTTCTTTTTTAATGCAGCACTATGCACAATAGCCAAGAACACAAACAACCTAGATGCCCATCAGTCAATAAAGGAATAATGAAACCATAGTATTTATACAAATGGAGTACTATTAATCCATAAGATGGAATAAAATCCTGTAATTTTCTACAAAACATGGGGATAAAGATCACTATGCTAAGTGAAATAAGCTGGCTTTAGACAAGCAAGTATTACATGAACACATTCAACATCAATCTAAAAAAAGACCTAATATTTTGGAAGTTGAGAACAGAATACTGTCCTCAGAGGTATAAGTCATTTTGGAAGAAGGATGAGAAAATGTTGAGCAATATATAAAAAGTACATTTGGATAGGGGGAATACATTCTGATGTGTTGTTGCATGGTAAGATTACTGTAAAAAGAAATAATTACTGAATATTTTAAAAAAGCTAAAAGAAATAATTTTAAATATTTTTACCACAAAGAAGTGACATATATTTCAGAAGAAAGGTATACCCTTCTTTAAGAATTACATAATGCATATATGTTTCAAAATGTCACATGGTACCACATAAATATACATGATTTCTATTTTTATCTATCAATTAAAATGTTATGTCCAGTAGATACAACTTTCACCATCATGCTAGCTGTGGGTTGTCATATATGGGCTTAATATGTCGAACCATACTCTTTTTGTACTTAGTTCAATTAATATTTTAATCACGGAAGGGTATTAAATTTTATTAAGTGCTTTTTCTGACTCTGATGAGTTGATTACACATTTTTCCTTCAAATCATTAATGTGATCTATCACATTAATTGATTTCTGTATAGCTAATTATCCTTACATTTTAGACACAAGTCTCACTTAATCATGCTGGATGATCTTTTAATGTGCTTTTAAATTAAGTTTACAAGTATTTTGTTGAAATTATTTACATCTATGCTTATCACAGAAATTGATGTGTAATTTTATTTTTCTATATATCTTTTATTTTTTTATATTTTATTTTTTCTGTTCTATATATTTTTTAAAAAGAGAAGAAATATGCAGAATTTCAAAACAAGATGATAGGAAATAAATAATAGTTATTATACCACATATTATTTTCAAAGTAATTGCTCAGATTAACAGATACAAGGATGCAAAATTGACAAAACAGTATAAGCACTAGCTGTTCTTAGATGTGAGCTGATAGAAATTAGTAGTACATTTATCTTAACTATCATATACATATAACATAAATATTTATATTATAAATAATATAAGATATATAATATACATTATATTTTTTTTCTTTTCTCCTTTAAGAGGAAATAAAATCTAGAAGGCACAATAAATATTGTTAAAGTGAAAAAAATGCTCTACTTTTTATGACTACATGTTTGTAGTGTATAGTGACAACATTCATCAATTTATCATAGGGTGTTGGTTATGTACTAAACTTTTTAAAAGTTTTCTATTCATTTTAATGAGATAAAAGTTAAAATAGAAATGAAACATTTATTTTAAAACAACTTAGTGGGTCAGTTACAATAATTAATACATTGCATATTGTTGTCTTCACAGTAGTTATTCAGACGACGAAATGTAGACATTATATTTTGTCTAAACTGTATTAATACAAACATTTCTTCTCAATAAACTAAGAGAAAGTAGCTGTACAACTATCATAACTATCTTGTAATTGGTCAAGCATTGGCCGTGACTCATCCACATGGCTGACACTGATAATGGATCTGAAAACTGCAGTACAGGGTTACAAGATAAATCCTGAGGGTACTTGACTGACTTTATCAGATACAAAAGTTACATTTCTTGTTATACAGGTCTTGCTTCATCTTGGCCTTAACCATGCAGCAGAAAAGTATCAAAACGAGTTATATAAAGTAAAACCATGTTAATATGCTGAGCTGTGAAAGGCTCAAGTAAAAAACTTCTGTGCTTACCCCATTACTATTTTGGACTGCTAGACTGTGTTGGATTGTTTTGCTGAATTCAAGCACCTATATTATTTAGATGCCAATGGAGTACCCATTTGTGACAGTACTAAACAAAAAAGGCAATACAAAGGAAGCACAATTTTGTATCTGTATATGCAGAATAGTTAGGATAGATATACATCTACTTCCACTTAATTCAATGAGAAGAAAGTGTTGTACTAATAGTGTTTGGACAGGATATTCTGCCTGCTTCTTGTACAATGGATAACCACTAAGAAGATAACAAAGTATAATGTATTGATTATTAAAACTCTCCTATTAATCAGTTTTGAATCTGTCTCATTGATATTTGTTTCTCGATAAAATAAACTATCTTCTGTATGAATATATATATATATATATTTTTTTTTTTTCTTTCTCTTTTTTTTGTCAACAAAACGGTCCTTTAATTATACTTTTTCAAACTTAGTAGCACATGACACAAAGTTGCCTAGCAACTAATAGCTGACCCTAACCAGATAGGATGTTTATCTCAGAACTTTGGTAGCATGTTTGTTTGATATTTTTTTTTTAATGTACTTTAGTTTTTATTTTTATTTTTTAACTTTTGATTATTTATTAATTGTATTGAGAAACAAATAGCAATGAGACAGTTTCAAAACAGGTTAGTAGGACAGTCACAAGAATTAATACATTGTATATTGTTATCTTCATAGTAGTTATTTATAGCACAAGATGCAGACATGATATCCTGTCCAAACACTATTAGTACAAATCTTTCTTCTCATTGAATTGAGAGAAAGTAGCTTTATATCAATCCTAAATATTTTGTATATACAGATACAAAATGGTCCTTCATTTGTATCCTCTTTTTTATTTAATTTTGTCAAATATGGGTATTCCCTTGCCATTTAAATAATGTAGGTGCTTGAAGTCAGCAAAATAATCAAATATAGTCCAATAACCTATAATAGTAATTGGTTATCCATAAAACTGACAATGTCAGAAATTATTCACTGGAGTCTTTTACAACTCAGCATAATAACATGGCTTTACCTTTTTATACCTCGTTTTTATACTTTTCTGCTGGGTGGTTAAGACCAAGATAAAGCCAGACCTATATAACAAGAAATGCAACTTTTGTATCTGATAAGGTCAGTCAAGTACTCTCAGGATTTACCCCAAAACCCTGTACTGCAGTTTGTAGATCCTTTGTTAGTGTCAGCCTTGTGGGTAAGTAACAGCCATTGCTTGATCAATTTACTCTCTGTGAAAGCCTGATTTAGTATGCTTCTGTTTACCTTCCTTTTAGCATAGGATTTTCCACTATAAACTTATTTCTAGGCACTATATTTTCAGTTTATCGTGAATTTTGGTGTAAGGTGTGTGTGTATGGTTTTTTTGTCTCAAGATACATTAAAACATCCCTTTTGATTTCTAGCCTGAATCATTGTTTTTTCAGGAGTGTATTTTTCAGTGTGTGTATTGGGCTTTCTTTCCAAAACTACACAATTGAGAAATGACAGTTTGTTAAAGAATGCTAATTCAGAAACCTGACACTCATTTACAAAAAAAAGCAATAATTGAAATGCATTTCCATAGCGTTTATAAAACCAATTCAAAATGAATACTAAACATTATGTGAAATTACATAATATCTGGAAGAAAACAAAAGGCAAAGCTTCCTGGAATTCTTTTTAGCTTTCAATCTTGAATATACAAACCAAAAACATTAAACAAAATTTAAAATAAAAATAAGCTAGTAAAGCTTCTTAAACTAAAATAGTTCCACAAGAAAAGCAAACAGTAATCAATAGAGTAGAAAGAAGACCCATTTTTTAAAAACTATATGCTGGATGGGGACGTGATATCCAAAATACATAAAAACATTTCACAACTTAGAAGGGAAAAAAGTACCTCGATTTAAAAATGTGAAAACACTTAAACATTTCTACAAAGAATGCATAAAAAATGACTAATAAGTATGTGAGTAGATGTTCACCATTATTAGCTATCAGGAAAAGCATGTCAAAAATATAATAAAGTATCAGAACGTACCTATTTGAATAACTACTATGAAAAATTGTTGCCAAGAATGTGAAGATATTCAAATTCTTATATAATTGTTGTAAGGACTTAAAACTGTGTAGCAACTATATAAAAGAATAAGAGTATTTCCTTTTCTCAAACAATAAAAATATAATTATCATATGATCAAACAATTTCTATTTATAAATTCATAAGAATTAAAATCATCATTTTGAAGAGCTACCTCCGTTCCTGTGCTCAGCTACAGAACTATTCAGGATGGTGAATATTTAGAGGCCACATAAATGAGCATTGATAAAAGACATGCGACAACGAAATATGATGTAATGTTATTGAGCCTTAAAAATAGAAATGAAGGCCTTCGGAGATAGAGCAGTCATATAAGTACCTTCCTGGCAAATGTAAGGTCCTGAGTTGATCCCCAGTATCCGCTCTCAAAATAGAAGTAAATTTGCCTCAATATAAATAACCTAGGAAAAATTATATTAGGTGAAATAAGCCAGCAACAAAAGAAAATGCTAAATGTTTACAGTTATATGAAATATTGCTCATATTGAAACTCCTTCATCCAGAGACTAAAATAATGCTTCTACTGTCCAGAAAATTACAATAGATGCACAAATAATCAAAATAAATACCTTGAAGACATATTTTATACCTCACCATCAATCTCATTAAATTCTCTATCATTAATTAGATATCTTATCTCTCCAAACCGCATAATATATTTTAAGAAATGGGTAGACAATATGAGGATATCTAATAGAAATCCATTTTAGGGGATATTCAGTTGGAAAACTGACATCATATTCTCCAGGCATTAACATTGCATAAGGACATTAATAAAGAAAGTTGAGCTTCTCTATCACAATTTACTTATTATACCTATCACAAAATCATATCTATTGAGTAATTTAACAGTAAGATTTTTATAATCATGACCAAATACATTAAGAAGCCAATTTAAAGGAGAAAATATTTATTTTAACCTATTGTTTCAAAAGTTTCAGTCTACGGCCACTCGACTCCAAGCTAGAAACATCATTGCAAAAGGACATGGTTGAGAAAATCTACTTTCCCTTTCACTGGTAGAAGCACAGAGAACAAAAGAGCGAGTGAAAACTATACACCCTCCAAAGGCAGTGAGTGAAAACTAAACCCTTTCCAAAAGCAGCACCCACTGAGTTCCCTGTCCAAGAAGGTCCCATTGCCTAACAGAACATCCAGCTATGAACTCCTCAATGGATTAGTCGATGGATGAGTATAAACCATCCCCCATGATCCAATCACTTCTGAACATCTGAGACTCTTGGGAGCATTTTAGATTTGGACCACAACATACTTCTACAACAGGAGACATCTTAATCTGGACAAGGTTTGAACAAGACATGAAGAAGGTATGATTTTGCATTTTCTGGTGCTTACATATTATGGTGAAGATTCAACAAATATCACATAAGTTATTTTGATAGGGTTACATGAAAATATCCACAGTGTTAAAGCAATTAAGTTACATTTTTGTTAATCCTTACGTAAAAATGTGAAGTACTTTGCTGGATAGAATTATTTCCTAGTTAAATAATCCATCTAAATTTTTTTCTAGTAACCATGTATACATAGATTTATAAAGAAGTGTGTATAAACAGCACTAATACAGAAAAATACAATGACTAGAAATAAGAAGATGCAGAACCTTAGAATAGTGGAATATTTTTAAAACTCTGCTTCTTCCTCCAGTAAGTCCAGGTAATATTCCCTCTTCTCCCCAATATTATTACATTAATGGTAAATATAAATGTGAAACAATTCTGTGCACTTCTACTTTAAAATATCTGCTAAAATTGTTGAGTTTCATTCTGGCTTATTTCCGACTTAGCATGATGGCAGAGGTAATTTTCAGTCACAATCTACTCAATTGTTTAGGAAATAAAAAATCATACTTTCATCTAATGCTATTTAATGGGTAATACTAAGTGTCAGATATTGTTTTAGAAACAAGTGTTAAACAATTAAAAGCATCATTCCACAGTGGCATATGCACATCCATGTTTATAGGAGCACAGTTTATAATAGCTAAATCTTGGAAATAGCCTAAATGCTCATCTACTGAGAAGTGGATAAAGAAGATATATTTTTATACAATGGAGCACTATTCAGCCATAAATAAGGATGAACATGAGACATTTCTAAGTAAATGGATATATCCTAAGAACATACTCTTAAGTGAAATAAGTCAGACACACATGTTTAACTATCACATTGTCTTTCTTACATAAGAAAATGAAAGTGTAGATAAAACCCAAAATTTATTGTAGATATCCTGAGCTATGGATAAATTGTTCAAAGTGGAAGTCAAATTCAGACGAGTGTAGAGTAAAGGATAAGAGGGAAAATAAAAAAAAAATAAGAAAGGGAAAAAGTGGAAACAAAGTTTTTGAAAGTAAAGAAGGGAAGAGAGATTAGAGGGAGGGGAGCAAAATAAAAGAAACATCAAGATACATCATGTACACAGGTAAAAATTCTCTGATGAATATGATCTATATATGATGTGCCAATGAGAAAGAAAAAAAATCCCTTAAACCAGAAAAATTTCCTGGAATAGCACCATGACAAGGGCAAATGGAGTGAGAAATCAAGGGAAAAATATTGACACCATTGGACGGCTAACAGACATACATATAGAGTAGGAATGGATAGTGCTTTTGTGTATGCTGAGTGAGATGCGAAGTCATTGGATTGTTGATGTTTAAAGGGATCATTTTGAATATCATGAGAACAAAGCAGCAATTTGGAGAAAAGTGAAAGAAAGATAAATATTATAGTTATTCATGGCAAAGATTTTGGTAATGCAGACTACCATGGCAGCAATGGGAATAAAAGCAATGATGACAATCAAGAATTCTTTTAAAATTAAAGCCAATAGGAAGATTTGTTGGTAGCTTGTGTTATAGAATATAAATGAAAAAGAACAATTGAAATGTTTTGATTTTTTCCCTAAATAATTGTAAAGATACAGATTCAATAATATCCCAGAAAATGGCAGCAAATAGAAAATCATTATTTTATATGGGAGGTTACTAAGAATTTGGTCTTATATACCAAAATTTATAATAGGAATTATATGTGCACTACAAGCAGAGATAAAAAACTGGAAGTTATATGTATGAGGCTGGAATTTAGAAAAGTATTTCTGGTTTGAAATATGAACTTGGAAATCAACGGATGTCTATTACCACATTTTTGTTGTAGCAGGAATGTACTAACCTAAATGTACAATTATTAGAGGCTGGGAATGCAAGGAGTGATGGACAAAAGGAGTTTGAATTTGATTCATGGATGCTGCATTCATGTGTGGGAATATCATACAGATACTCAGTTGTTTTAGGATTAGTGTATGTGAAACAGACATAAAATGAGAAGAAGGTATGAGGCAGATTGATACCACAAGTGATTGTAGTTTACAGAGCTGAAAGGCTAGCCAAGCTTTGAGCTGGATAACACTCCAAAGTTAAGAGGTTATACACATGATATTCAATGAGATGCAGAGAATGAAAAACACTGGCTCATGGGACATGAGGAAAATCAAGACATTTTGGAACCCAGAAGCAAATATCAAGTGTTC
Organism: Octodon degus; assembly: GCF_000260255.1. Taxonomy (NCBI): domain Eukaryota; kingdom Metazoa; phylum Chordata; class Mammalia; order Rodentia; family Octodontidae; genus Octodon; species Octodon degus. The sequence goes on along the minus strand of NW_004524800.1, from coordinate 2,172,397 downwards.
AGGGAGATTAGCTGTTCAACCATGTCAAGTGCAGTGTCCATTTTATATCATCTATGCTATTTATATTTTGAGGGATGTGGCATAAATAAGTAAACATAATAATTGTATATTAATGCTCTTGTTAATGATGATAGTTATGACTTATTTCATTGAGTAACTTCTGTGTCATAAGCATGATAATTAGTACCTCGCATGACATTCTCATTTAATCTTAGATTAAAGTCACAAGATGTGAGCTTATCCCAATTTTATTAATAGTTAAAATTATCATTTAAAAGAGAAACATTCCCAAACTGTACTTCAGTGTTTATTCTGGATATATTTCAGTGTATCTTCTAGTGCAATGAACTTAATTTAAATTACACTATATCATGTAATCACCTTTATTATGTTGACATAAAATTCACAATTAATGTAAGCTATATGCAAGCACAATCCAGTGTAGCACATCTAAGATAATTTAAATAAATATATTCAAAATACATCATAAAAAGTTTGAATAAGTAGATACATGTGTCCACCTACCCCAGAGAGAATGATGAAGTATTTGACTGCTTATTTCTGCACACAGTATCACAACAATTTTGACAACAAAATATTCTAAATAAGGAATTTTCAGTTGCTTACTCAAATATCATGTAATTTTCTAAATAATAAGGAATTCTTTGTAAAACTCTAAGAGCAACAATTCACCCTCTTCTTTCCATTTACATATAAGCTATATTATTGTAAATGTGTTGACTATAATTAATAAAATGAACTTTATTGAATTTATTTGTATGGAGGTAGATATTTTAGCTTCACATAATTTTCCTGGTTTATTTATTTATTTTTCCTGGTACTTGGGATCAAACTTGCTATCTTGTGCTTACCAGGTAATCACTTCTGCCTCTGAACTATATGCTTTTCTTTTTTTAAGCAATGGTATAATAATAAATTAAAATTATCTTTATGAATGATTTTAGTAAGAGAAATCTTCTACAATAGTTTTATGTAGGGGCTGGTGAGATGGCTCAGTGGTCTAAAGCACCTACTTAGAACAAGCTAAGCTAAGCAAAGCACAGGGACTGCGGTTCAATCCCCCAGCAGCACATGCCAGCCAGCCCTGCCCCCTGGTGGGCTGAGCTGGCCACACACACA
>NW_004524800.1:2164941-2170328 GCF_000260255.1 Octodon degus | reverse complement strand
AAGACCAAGGTAAAGCAGGACCTATGCAACAAGAGTTGTAGCTTTTGGGTCTGATAAGGTCAGTGAAATAACCTCAGGATTTATCCCGAGATCCTGTACCTCAGATTGTAGAACCTTTGTCAGTGTCAGCCACGTGGATGAGTCACAGCCATTGCTTGGCCAATGTGCTCTGTGTGAAAGATTGAGAGAATGTTTTCTCTCCATGTGACTCTTCTTAGGCACACTGTACATCATCGATCACTTTTCTCTTTGGCCCTATAATGTCCTTGGTCAGAAAATTTGGGACACTACTGAGTTCCATGACGTTACAGTACAAGTTCTCATATGTCCTGAGTCTTAATTGACCTTGGAAGGCTAGGACCAAAGTGTTGGCTTTCCTTGCATCCCTCCTTTTTCTCTAACTTGAACTATATCCTTGGCACAATTTAATTATTTATTTAGCTCTTAAAATATTACTTAAACAAATTTCTAACAGAATATTTAAAATTCAAGACACAAGATTATTTTATATAGTTTCTGCTAAATGCATTCCTGGCAATCACTATATGGACATGGAGTTCACTCACAATTATTATGACTGAAAATTTTCCACTATAATTTCCACAGTGATCTCTAGAAGCCAGTATATTTTATTTATTTATTTATCTTTTGGCAGAACTGGGGATTGAACTCAGACCCTTTCACTTGCCAGGGAAGTGCTTATTCTACTGAGCCATTTCCCCAGCCCCTAGAATCCAGTATTGTTTCTTTTAAGAAATATTTTTTTTCTGCATTGTGCTTTTGCTGTTTGTATTCTCTCCTGCAAATGAGTCAGAGACTGTATTTTAACTAAGAAGGGATTCATTTTCTTTCAATCAAGAACTATTATCATTCAAATGATATTAACATGATAAAATTAAGCTACTAACAGCCTGTAAAATGGAGTATAAGTCAAAATTTGTCAACTATATTTCTCTCCCTAGATGTAACTAACAAAGCATCTCATGAATTCTATACCACAGTCTATCTCTTTTGCAGTCACATAGACTTATCTTGTTAAAAGCTAAATAAATTATTAATAGAGAAAAATTACTTACATTTCCGTAAATGTATAAATTATTTGAAAAAAAATGAACAGCAAGTAAAATCCTTTAACTGAATGGTACTAACAATATTTTGATTGGGTTTACATACTAGAATTCAGAAAATTATTCTTATTCTAAAATCTACTCAGTTGGAAGCTAAAGAAAAAGTTCTAACATTATAGGATGAATTTCAGAAATAATTTCCTAACATTATAAAGATTAATTGAAATAAAGTGCCCTGGTAAATTTAACCTTAAAATTTTGATTCTTGATTTTAAATGCTAATAATGGTATGAGTAGTTCTGCAAAGTACCCTTATAAAAAGCTGGTAGGGACAAGATCCAGGATTATCTGGAAGAAAGGATGAATTCTGAATGAAGACATTTATTTATTTGTTTGTTTTTGAACCAGGATCTTCCTATGTAGTTAAGGCTGGCTTTGACTGTGTACCCCAGGCTGGCATGCAGCATTCAGAAATCTTCCTGCTTTAATCTTTGGAGTGCTGGAATTCAGGCATATGCTATCACACAGTCAAAGATCTATTTTTAAAGACTCTGTGATTTCTCCCTGATACTATATTGAATCAATACACTAAAATGTTCTATCTTACATAACTGTCCAGGTTTTGACAGTTTGTAATGTGAAGATTATTTATTTCTAAGAGTTTGTCCTTTCAGTGCGCCAAATAATCACATAATCAATGAAAACTATAAATGATGTAACATCCAGCCAACCTAGTTGATCTTTGTTTTGATTTTCAATCTAGAAACTGCCTGGCCAACATCCTCACCTAAATGTTGACCTTATTCTAAAGATTTTTAAGTTGGAAGTATCATCCTTGCAGCAGGATGAAATCATTAAAATAAGCATCTCATTGATAAAGGGAGTTTTATTTTAGTGAAAGGAAAATAATTGCCTTCTAGTTCCAATAAGTGACTCAGGACTATCCCAGCTGTGACATTCCAGACACAGAAAAACATGAAAGTTAGTGTTTTTGAAGAATATAATAATTAAAAACCAAGATAGCAAGGATTATGGTCAAAGAAACAGCTGTTAAAAGCATTTGAAAGGCAAATTATATATTGAGAAAAAGTTTTATGGTGGGTAGATTCATTTTATTTTTAAATTTTCTGGAAAGGTTTAAGAGCAGTCAAACTAATATTAAAGTAAGAGTCAAATCATCGTGAAAATTCATAACAAATTTGAGTCGTTAGGCAGGAAATGAAATGATAAAAGTCATTTAAATTAATTTGAATATAATGCAAATCATGGGTATATGTCATTGAATGTAGTATATGTTGAAAAAAAAACTTGCAAAGGTATGTATGGCCTTAAATCACAATTGTTTAGATAAAAATAATGAATTTAAGACATCTCTATGATAAAAAATATGAAATATATAGAACATTAGAGACTAGGAAATCCATATGAGAAAGGCTTCATCAAGGGGAGAAGTGTGATAAGACCTAGGGAGCTGGAATTTGGTTCACTTATATTTTATGCCTTTTTTCTGCCTCCAAGGCTCTATAATCAATTTCTCTTTCCTTCTATCTAATTTTCTCTCACCATTTTTGATAATGTGTAATATCAATGAAGAGATAAAATTATAGGTTTTCGTATAACATTTTTTAATGTAGGATGCATGTTTTACTTCTGTAGGATTTTGCTACAGAATTCCTGATGTTTCTGCTTTCCCAGAATGTATGTAAAATCAAAACATGAGTTAGCATGAAAATAATGTCATTAGTGTCCACCTATCTGCTGTGTAAATTGTTAAGGAGGGATAGCTTTTCTAAATTAATAGGTCTCAATGCATGAAAATCTATCTATTTATCTTTATTTATTTAATTGGTTGGTCCTTTTGAGACAGGGTCTTGCTATGCAGTTCAGGCTGGTTTCAGCTCAGTTAGTAGCCCAGGCTCTTCTTGATCTTGCAATGATCCCTCTTGGCTGAGCATCCTGAGTGATGGGATTACAGTAGTGCACCACCACACCTGGCTTGAAAATCCATTATCTTTTTCAATTACTTTAATTTTATTTTTCTTGTATCAATGCCCAAATTCTAAAGGTACATATTATTTTATCTTTTAATTCATTTTAATGAGAAAATAGCAATGAAAGTGTTTCAAAACAGATTAGTAGGACAGTTACAATAATTGATACATTGCATATTGTCTTTGTAGTAGTTATTCAGAGGACAAATACAAACATGATATCTTGTCTAAAACAAAATCGGTACAGACCTTTCATCTCAATGAATAAACTAAGAGAAAACAGCTATATACCTATCCTAATATATATATATATATATATATATATATATATATATATATATATATATATGAGAGAGAGAGATTTATAACAAAATATTCCTTCATTTATAGTCCCCTTTTCTTGTTTTGTTTTTTCTGAGATGGGTGCTCAACTTTAGTTAGAGAAGCTGAATTTGGAGAGGTCTATAAAGGACCTTTTCATACTTGATACTAGACCAAAGATTGTAGGTTCTTGAATTCAGCAAACTAACCCAATACAGTCAAATAGTTCATAATATGTAGTATGTTATCAGCACAACTGGCAATTTTCAGAAGTTTTGACCTGAGCATTCTACAGCTCTGTGTATTAATATAGCTTCACTCTTAATACCTCATATTTACAATTTTATGCTAGATGGTTAAGACCAAGTTAAAGCAAGAACTATATATCAAAATATGCAACTTTTGCTATCTGACAAGGTCACTCAAATGCCCTCAGAATTTACCCGGGAACCATGTACAGCACCTTGCAGATCTTTTGTCAGTGTCAGCCATCTGGATGAGTCACGGCAATTGCTTGACAGATTTGCTCTCTGTGAAAACTGGAGAGAAATGTTTCTCTCCACATGACTCTCCTTAGGCACACTATACATCGTAGATCTTTTCATGTGTAGCCCCATAATCTCCATGATCAGAAAATTTGGAACACCACTTAGTTACAGGTTGTCGTAGCAGAGGTTCTCTTATATTTTGAGTCCTCACTGACCTTGAAGGGCTAGGGCTAAAATATTAGCTATCTTTTTAGCCCATTGAGAGCTCTAAAATTTGCACAGGAAACCTTGTTATTAAACATTTAGAAAAAGAGCTAAATGACATTTTCCCCTGTAACAAAGTCCGTTAACTCTACATGCTGATATCTGTGAACTAAGCAACTGCATTGTGGGCAACAAGGTGTAATACTAAAATCAGGCTGAAAACACCTGTCATTTTGGTCTTCTAAATGCATACTGCTTCTAATGTCATATCAATTATTGCTATACTCTCTTTTAAGTAAATGTTTGTTTAAAAAAATGTATTGAAATTAAACAAGAAACAAGAAAAACAAATGACATAGGATAGTCCTGCTATAATGTTATATATGGCTTGATTTCTAAATTTCTGTGTAAAAATATGTCAATGTTTTTTAACATTATATGGAGATTTGAATTTTTGAACATCCATGGTTGTTGGCAAATAGCAGTAACATTTTATGTCTAAGGTGTTTGATATTAAGACAGATATTGATGTTACACTTAATCCATTCTTTTTAAATGGTACAAGAGATCAAACCCAGGAATACTCTACCACTGAACTACTTCTTCGGTCTTTTATATTTATATGTTTTTGCATCAAAAGTGCTCATTTATTTATTTATTTTTCTCTTTATTTTATTTTTTTTTATTTTGAAGACTAAAAACAAAAGTGAAGACAAATAGAAGATACAAACACAGAAACAGTATAACACAGAATGATTTATAAGTTACAGAATTTCAAAACAAAATAGCGACTTACCAATAGTTTTCATATCATGTATTTTTATCATCAAATCTGTTGCTCAGATTAACAGATATAGTTATGCAAGATAGGACATATATTTGAATATAAACACATGATTTCACTAAACCTTATTTTTTTCTTGTATTTTTTACTTCTTTTAAAATGTATTTTATATTTGATCCCTGGGTGTGCCAAGCAGGCCAAGCCCCTGGGGCACCGTGAGCTGGTAATTGAGACTGGGCATGGTGGCTCAAGCCTGTAATCCCAGCTCTTGGGGGGCTGGAAACAGGTGGATCACTATGAGTCCAAACTGGTAGTGAGACCCTGAACACCTTGTAGACCCTTCCCCACAATAGAAAAAAATATCATTTAGAGATATCATCTCACCCCAGAAAGAATGGCTATCATAATGAAATCACCCAACAACAAATGTTGGAGAGGCTGTGGGGAAAAAGGAAACCTTCTCCACTGCTGGTGGGAGTGTAGACTGGTGCAACCATTATGGAAATCAGTATGGAGACTCCTTAGAAAAGTT
>NW_004524800.1:2161953-2164338 GCF_000260255.1 Octodon degus | reverse complement strand
CTAACTATATATGCTGATAACTGTGAACTAAGTTACTGCACTGCAGATGGTAATTTGTAATTGTAGTTTCATGCTTGAAGAGCCTGTCATTCTGGTCTTCTGAATATGGGCTTCTTGTCATGACATGCCAGTTGCTGCTATGATGCCTCTTGGGTAGATAGTTGTTCAAAAAGAAAGGGGTAGTGAATCAAAGCAAGAGACAAGAAAAGGAATATTGTGGGACTGTCCTGCTTCAAGGTTTATATGGTGAGATTTTTGGATTTATGTGTAAAGATAAGAAGTATATTAATTATGCCTATTTTTAAAATATATTCTAATTTTTAAATGTATTTTATTATATTCTGTAGGGACTTAAAGTTCAAAATATCAATATTTGATGAAAAATACATGTTCCATATTATGCCTAAGATGTATGCTATGCAGACAAATAGTGAGGTTAATCAGAGAAAAAGGAGGGCTGCAAGGAAAGCCAACATTTTGGCCCTAGCCTTCCAAGGTCAATTAAGACTCAGGACATATGAGAACTTGTACTGTAACGTCATGGAACTCAGTAGTGTCCCAAATTTTCTGATCAAGGAGATTATGGGGCCAAAGAGGAAAGTGATCGATGATGTAGAGTGTGCCTAAGGAGAGTCACCTGGAGAGAAAACACTCTCTCAGGCTTTCATAGTGAGCACATTGGCCAAGCAATGGCCGTGACTCATGCACATGGCTGACACTGACAAAGGTTCTACAATCTGAGTTACAGGATCTCAGGATAAATCTTGAGGGGATTTCACTGACCTTCTCAGACCCAAAAGCTACAACTCTTGTTGCATAGGTCCTGCTTTACCTTGGTCTTAACCATCCAGCAGAAAAGTATAAAAACGAAATATAAAAAGTAAATCCATGGTGTTATGTTGAGTTGTAGGGGACTAAGGTCGACAATTTCTGACATTTCCAGCCAAGCAGAAGACCCAATACTATTATGGGCTATTGGACTCTTTAAAATATTTTGCTGAGTTTACACACATATAATATTCAAATAAAGGAACTTAACAAAAAAAATGTTATACAGATGAATATCCATTTTGTATCTGTGTATTCAAAGTGGTTACAATAGATGTATAGTTACATTCTCTTAATGAATAGAGTGATTTGTTCTAATGGTTTTAGGATATCATGTCTGCATCTTGTGCAGTAGGAAGCAGTATGAAGAATGCATGCAATGTGTTAATTATTGAAACTGTCCTATCAGTTTGATTTGAAACTGTCTCATTGCTATTTGTTTATCAATAAAATTATGGGGAAAAATAAAAAATAAAACAATAACAGAAAAAAAAAGAAAATATAGGGGCCGGGGAGATGGATCAGTGGAATAAGTACTTCCTTGGCAAGCACAAGGGCCTGAGTTCAATCACCAGTTCTGAAAAAAGAAAAAAAACTTGAAAATATAATAATTGGTAAGGCATTATAAACAATACACATTTAGAAGACCAAGTTGAGAGGCTTTCAACCATGTCTCTTTTGTATTTCTAAAAACTATTTTGTAGCAGGATCTTGCTAAATTGACCAGACTGTCCTGAAACTTTCTATCCATATGTCTCACTTTCTCAATTTGCTGATATTACAGATATGCACCATCACATGGGACTAAAAGTATACATTTTGTGTTGTCAAAAGTGTTTCAAATGTTGTTTCCTGTTGTGTGACATTTTGACCTAATAAATATAAATACATTTCTTCTTTACTATGAATTGAATATTTAATTTACTTTAACTGAGGGATTAAAAGACATGTAATAAATACGAGTACAATAGTTATGTGTTTTCAATATCTCGTTTGAAAGAATATTTGAGAAAACCATTTCCATATAAAGTTGCTGTATTTTACCAAAAGCATAAAGCTGCAGACACTGGCCTAGTTCCACTTGCCCTGTTCATAACTTTTCAGTCATCTGTTAGTTGTCTTCAAGGCAGCACTAGCCCATCAGACATTTAATGTCATATTATGTTGCCAATTTCTACAGTTATTTTCCAATATATATAACAGGAATTTTGCCAGTTGTTTCTAAAAGACACACAAATAAGCACTAGTTTACTTTTTTCTCAACAGTAACAAAGTTAAGATCACTTTTTTCCAATCTTATTTGTTTTTATATGAATTCTCAGGAATTCACATGCATTATTAAACTAGTCTTGACTTCACTAAAATATATTATTACCTCATATGGAAAATTCAATTGTAGACAAGAATTACTCAGAAGTTAAAAAAATTATTCATAAGTTAACTTCAAACATGTAATACATTTCTTTTCAAGAATGCCTTAAAACTGTCTTTGGATAATATGTTGCCAAAGTATGTAAAAACTCTCAGATATCATTTTTTAAAATTTATCAAATCCTT
>NW_004524800.1:2160164-2161643 GCF_000260255.1 Octodon degus | reverse complement strand
CACACACACACACACACACACAAACACACACACACACAAATAAATAAATAAAATTATAAAAAAACATTACAACAGGTCTTGAATGATTATAACCAAAATTACAATGAATCCCAGATTATTCAATAATGTATACTAAGTGAAAAATAGAATGACTTTACAAAATAATCCAAAGTATCTTACTGAGGACCAAATTGTACTGAGACTGTTAATTACTAAGGGTAGATTTGCCTACAACCTGCAAATGAATTACTGAGGTTTATGCGAGTTGGTAATTTTGTGAACAGGAAAACATCTTCGCTAAAAATATATGACTAGTCACTACCAGGCATTACAAGTCCCTTTTAATAAAGACTGCAGTTTTCCACTAAATTCTAAATATGCTTGAATATAATCTACACTTTGATGGTAGTGGTGGCATTAACGTTGTGGTCCACATAATAAGTAGAGCATAATATAAGATTATCATTCTTGGTTTATGTATCTTTTCACAAATCAAAGATAACATACTACAGACATTTCTGGCCATTCTGTTTGATAGTATGGGCTGACTCATTACTTGGATATTGATATTTTAAGGTTTTCCACAAAGTTAGGATTGTATAATTTACATGCATTTAGAATCCATGGGATTAATTGTAGTATATTTTGATAATAAAACCTTGCATATTATTTCTTTTTAAAAAAAGAGAAAAATCTGTATGGATAAAAATTAGGAAAGAGATCCAATCCTAACCCAGGCCCAGTGAGTGTGTGGGAGAGCTTCCTGCTACCCTGCACCTGTGGGACCTGCCGGTCCCAGAACAGGCGCAGCCTGGGTGAGACCCAGTTTCAAAACCTTGGGACCCCCCCACCCAGCACTCCGCAGCACCTCACCACCCCACCCACAAAGTAGGAATTTCGGTCATATTCCGGGAAGCCCTAGATCCAGTCCTAACCCAGGCCTGATGAGAGTGTGGGAGAGCTTCCAGCTACTCTGCCCCTGCAGGGCCTGCTGGTCCAACCAAGGTGCAGTGTGGGTGGGACCATCTTCCACACTCTTGGGGACCCCCCAAGACTCCCCTGCAACCCCCAACCCTGCCCACATAGTGAGAAATTCTGCTGAATCCTAGAGACCCCAAGATAAACTCCTAGCCCAGGCCCTGTGAGTGTGTGGGACAGCTTCTGGCTACCCTGTGCCAGCGTGACCTGCCAATCCCAGCCCAGGTGCATCATGGGTGAAACCTTCTTCCACCCCTTTGGGACCCAGCACCACCACTCAGCTGCACTCCCACAACCTTCCTGCCCAGTGAGAATTTGTGCCGCGTTCTGGGGATCCCCAGATCCAGGATTAGCCCAGTGCTGGTGAGTGTGTGGGAGAGTTGCCTCTACCCCATATGCCACCTTGTCCCCTCCAGACTCTGCTAAGGCCTGGCATACAGGACTGAGGTGAAACCATGCAGCTGCAATCACTGCAGAGAGAGTAGGGGACAGAACCACCCA
>NW_004524800.1:2128513-2142043 GCF_000260255.1 Octodon degus | reverse complement strand
CATTTTCTATCTGTGTGTTCAATTTGTTAGAATAGTTATAAAGTTACATTCTTTTAATGAATAGAGGGATTTGTTCTTATAGTCTTTGTGAGTAGCTGCACATGGGTCATTTTCTAAAAGAGACCACATAAAAGTCCATAGGACATGATTAAGTCTATTCAAGAAAACAGAAATTATCCCATGCATGCTGTCTGACCACAATGCAATGAAACTGGACACAAATAACAAAAGAAACCACAAAAACTCCATAAATATATGGAAATTGAACAACACTGTCCTCAGCATACAATGGGTTACAGATGCAATTAAGCAAGAAATTACGCAATATGAATAATTCAGTGAAAATTCAAGCACAACTTATCAGATTTTATGGGATGCAAAGAAAGTAGTTCTTAGAGAGAAATTTATAGCAGTGAACACACACAATTGTAAAACATAATGGTAACAAATACCCTAATGCTGCACGTTAAACATCTAGTAAAGGAAGAGCAAATCAAACCCAAAACCTAAACACAGGAGGAAATTATAAAGACTAAAACAGAAATTAATTTGATTGAAATGAAGAAAACAATACAAAGAATTAATGAATTCAAAAGGCGGTTCTTTGGAAGATTATATAAAATTGATAAGACCCTACCTAACCACAACAAAATGAGGAAAGAAAAAACTCAATTACAGCAATAAGGAATGAATTGAGTGAAATAACCACAGCCCCAGTGGAAATTCAGAAGATCATCAAAAGTTACTTTGAGAATCTATACTCTCACAGAATTGAAGACACAGAAGAAATGGACAGATTCCTAGAAAGGTACAAATTGCCAAAACTTAATGAAGACAAAAACTCTCAAAATCCCAATAACAGACAATGAAATACAAAATGTAATAAAAAACCCTACGGACAAAGTAAAGTCCAGGTCCTGATGGATTCCCAGCTGTATTCTATAAGAAATTTACAGAATATGTAATCCAAATACTCCTCAAACTCTTCAATTAAATTGAAAAGGAAAGAATCCCCCTAAAATCACTCCTGGAGGCAAGTATTATACTGATCCAACAGCATAGAAACATACAACTAAAAAAGAGAACTGCAGGCCAATTTGCCTCATGAACATAGATGTGAAAATCCTCAATAAAATCCTACCAATCAGAATACAGCAAATCATCAAGGAGAATGTACAGCATGATCCAGGTAGGATTCATCGTAGGGATACAACGATGGTTCAATATACGCAAATATATAAATGTAACACACCAGAGAGCTGGCCAAATAGCTCAGCGGATTAAAGCAACTGAGAGCAGGTGCAGGGATCAGGGCTTCGATTCCCCACCCACTGCGTACACAGAGACAGCAACTGAGACAGGGCATGGTGGCAGGTGTCTATAATGCCAGCTCTTTTTTAGACGCTGTAAACAGGCGGATCACTAAAATCTGATCTAATAGTGAGACCCTGAAAATCCTGTAGACCCTTACCTAAAATACAAAAAACAGAAAAAGTAATACACTATATCAATACAGACAAATCCACAAAAGACATGATCATCTCAATTGATTTTCCAAAAGTCTTTTGACAAAGTCCAACACTCATTCATGTTCAAAGTCCTACACAAAATTGGAATAGATGGCCTTTATTTCAGTCAGTAAAAGCCGTCTATGACAATCCAAAGGCTAACATAATTCTAAATGGAGAAAAACTGAAAACTTTTACTCTCAGATCTGGTACAAGACAAGGATGTTCTCTATTGCAAATCATATTCAATATAGTTCTGGAATCATTAGCTAGAGCCATTAGACAAGCAAGAAAAATAAAAGGAATAAGAATACGTAAAGAACAAGTTAAAATATCATTATTTTCATACAACATGATACTCTACTTGGAAGACCCAAAAACTCCACCAAGAAGCTACTAGAGTCAATATACAAAATCAGTAGCATAGCAGGATACAGAATCAATACCCAAAAGTCAATAGCAATCCTCTACAGAGATAACAAACACACTGAGAGAGAAATTAGACAAACAATACCTTTTACAATAGCACAATGGAAAATGAAATACTTACAAATTAATCTAACAAAAGAAGCAAAAGAATATTTAATGAAATTTACAGTATTCTGAAAAAAAGAGAACGTAGAGGATTTCAGAGAATGGAAAGATTTTCCTTGCTCTTAGTTAGGAAGAACCAACATTGTGAAGATGGCCATACTCCCAAATTTGTTATACATATTTAATGAAATCTCTATCAAAATTCCACCAACATACCTAACAGACCTAGAGAAATCATCCCTAAAATTTATTAGGAACCAGAAAAGACCTAGAATAGCAAAGGCAATCCTGGGTAACAAAGACAAGGCAGGAGGCATTACAATTCCTGACTTGAAATTATACTACAAAGCTACTGTGTTAAAATCAGCACGTTGTTGGAGAAAATAAACCTGAGGATCAGTGCAATAGATTAGAAGATGCAAAGGCCTCTACAAACACACTCAAACACCTGGTCTTCTACAAAGGGGCCAAACATGCTTACTGGAAGAAAGATAGCCTCTTTAACAAATGGTGCTGGAAAACCTGGCTCTGTACATGCTGAAAACTAAAACTGGACCTGGGTATATCACCATGCACTAAACTAAAATCCAAATGGATTAACAATCTATACATTAAAACGGAGACAAAAACAAAATCTCCTGCTATGGAAAGTAAGAGTAAATCTTACTTGACCAAAAATAAAACTGCATGGGTAATGCTTAAAAAATAAACAACTGAGACATCCTCTTTTTAAGAAGTTTTTACACTGCAAAAGAAATTACAAAAGAGTAAAAAAGCAAAGTGGTTAAGACAATGGTTCTGATAATCTTCATCATGTTTTTGAAATTAGCATTTAATTGGTAAGATTCTGACCATGACTAATGATATATGCTGATACCTGTGAACTAAGCAACTGCACTGAAGACAGAAATGTGTAGTTCTAGGGCCATGCTTGGAATGCCTAACATTTTGGTCTTGTAAATGCATACTGCTGCTCATGTCATTTAATTATTCCTATACTCTCTCTCAAATAAATGTTTGTAAGTAAATGAAATCAAGAGACAAGGAAAAATGTCATTGGACTGTCCAGCTTCAACGTTGTTTATGGATAGATTTCCAAATTTTTGTGTAAAAATATGTAATTGTTTATTTTTATTTTATTTTTCCATTTTTTATTATTTTTCACATTCTATTTGCTTCTGTTCCATAATTTTATTAAGAAAAAAATAGCAATGAGATAGTTTCAAATCAAATTTCTAGGACAATTTCCAACATTAATACATTGCATACAGTCTTCCTAATTGTTTATGTGTTGTGCAAGATGCAGACATGATAGCCTATTTATAAACACTATTAGAACAAATCCTTCTAAGAGAATGTAGCTATGTATCTATGCTAATCATTTTGTATACACAGATACAAAATGGTCATTCATCTGTATCCTCTTTTTTGTTTAGTTCTGTCATTTAAATGTTATAGGTGTGTGAACTCAGCAAAATATTCCAAAACAGTCCAGTAGTCCATAACAGTATTGGGTCTTCCACTTAGCTGCCAATGTCAGAAGTTGTTAATGTGTGTCCCCTGCAGCTCAACATAACAAGATAGCTTTACTTCTTATACTTCATTTTTATACTTTTCTGCTGGATGGTTAAGACCAAGATGAAGTAAGACTTATATAACAAGAATTGTAGCTTTTGTGTCTGATAAGGACAGTCAAATCCCCTCAGGATTTATCCTGAGACTCTGTATCTAAGTTTGTAGATCCTTTGTCAGTGTCAGCCATCTGAATGAGTCACAGCCATTACTTGGCCTATTTGCTCTCTTTGAAAGCCTGAGAAAATGTTTTTTGTCCATGTTACTCTCCTTAGGCACAATCTACATCATCTCTATCACTTTCCTCTGTGGCCCCACAATCTCCTTGATCAGAAAATTTGGGACACAGCTGTGTTACATGATGTTACAGTATAAGTACTCATATGTCCTCAGTCTTAATTGAACTTGGAGGGCTAGGGCTAAAATGTTTGATTTCCTTGTGACCCTCCTTTTTCTCTAACTTTTGGTCCGCAAAATTAGGTTGTTAACCCTCTAGAAGAGAATCTTATTGTTGTTTTCATAAAACCTAGGCTGTTGAGCTTAACCTCACTATCTGTCTGAATACCAAGCATCTTAGGCATAACATGAAACATGTATTTTTTATCAAGTATTGATATGTTAAACTTTAAGTCCCTAAAGAATATGATGGAAAATATTTTAAAAATTAATATATATTTAAAAATAGGAGTAAGGAATTTTATATGTTTATGCATAAGCCCAGAAATTTAACCATATTCAGTGTTGTAGCAGGGCAGTCCTTTTCCTGTCTCCTGCCTTCATTCACCACCCCCTTCCTTTTTAAATGATAATCTACCTGAGAGACAGTGCAGCAGCAACTGGCATGTCATGATAAGCAGCATATATTCAGAAGACCAGAATGACAGGCACTCCAAGCATGAGCCTACTATGAATTTGGACAAGACAGGTCCCACGGGCACAGGGTAGTCACTATATGCTTTTAGTGTTTATCATACCAATGATTGTTGGAAAATACCCATTCCATGTTATGTCTAATGTGTTTGATATTCAGAATGTTAATGATGTTTTGCTCAACTGCCTATGTTATAGGGTAATAATATCATTAATCTTCTCTTCTGGAGGTTTAACAACTTAAGTTTTCAGACAAAAGTTTAGACAAAAAGAAAGGCTACAAGGATAACCAATATTTTAGTCCCAGCTCTTTGAGGTCAGTGAGGACTCAGGACTAAAGTCAACCTGTACTGTATCATCTTGTAACTCAGTGGTGTCCCAAATTTCTGTTCAAAGAGATTATGGGGCCACAGAGAAAAGTGATCAGTGGTATATAATGGGTATGAGAGTCACCTAGAGAGAAAACATTCTCTCAGGCTTTCATAGAGACCACATTGGTCAAGCAATCACTGTGACTCATCCAGATGACTGACACTGAAAACGATCTACAAGCTGCTTTATATGGTTTCAGGGTAAATCCTGAGGAAATTTGACTGACCTTGTCAGATACAAAAGTTACATATTTTTCTTTCTGCTAGTGGGGATTGAACTCAGGATCCTGTGCTTGCTAGGCAAGCACTTATTCTACTGAGCTATCTTCCTGGCCCTACACTTTTTCTGATTTAGGTCTTGCTTTATCTTGGTCTTCACCATCCAGCAGAAAATATAGACACGAGGTATAAAAAGTAAAGCCATATTAATATACTGAGCTGGAAAAGGCTCAAGTCGACAACTTCTGACATTGCCAGCTGCATGAATAACCCACTACTGTTATGGATTATTGTACCAGATTGGATAATTTTACTGAATTCACACACATACAAGATTTGAATGGCAATGGAACACCCAACTCTGACAAAACTAAACAAAGTAGGGGTATATAAATGAAGGTCCTTTTTATAGGGATATATATATATATATATATTTGTTTAGATATACAGTTAATTTCTCTTAGGTCAATGAGAAGAAAAGTTTCTAATAGTGTTTAGACAAGATATCATGTCTGCATCTTTTACTCTGAATAGCTACTACAAAGATAACTATGCAATGTATTAATTATTGTAACTGTCCTGCTAACCTGCTTTGAAACTGTCATATTGCTATTTCATTCTCAATAAAATTAATTAAAAATTTTATTTCATTCAGTGTCTCATTATGTGGCTAGGAGTTTTAATGATATTCCTGTTTTCAGCGTCCTCAGTGCTGGGATTACAGGTATGTTCCAGCATGACTGAACTTGGTTACTGGCTTTGCTAGCCCAGTGGTAGGGCCAGTCTGCATACTTATCTCCACTGAGTATTAACATTATTTTCAAATTTATTAACCTGATATATAAAGATTTTAATTAAAAGCATTTAAAAGGCTGAACTATTCACAGAAATTCCCAATGAAATATTGGAGGGATACTTTGTGTCATTTGACTTTACTGTATTTTGTGGATATGAATGAAAATAGCTATAGGCAGAAAGAAACTTTATTCAACTTCACTCTAGAGTTTCAAACTCACAATGTCAATGCATTACTCCTCCTTAGCCTTGCACAGAATCTTGTGCTGGCTACTGGTAACAAAACTAGTTTCACAATATGTTAACCTGATATGGTAGTCTGGATTGTTTATAAAGCCCTGTTACTTTAAATTGTGGAGTATATTATGGTTTACACTTTTGTCAGCCTGTAGAATCACTGCAGAAACACCGAGATTAAGATTATTTCACTTTAATATCTTATATTGGGTTGGAAAAAGATATTTTGACATGTTTAATAAAATAAGTTCTGTAACAGTTATTGGCAATTTTCCATTGTCATAAATTCAAAACATTATTTCTTCTATATTATAGAAGGGCATTCACACAAAAATAATGTGCAATGTCTCCTTTGGATGAGATTGCAGTACACTTGGACCGATAGGACAAGAATACAGGATAAAACCAGAGGATAAATTTACGGGAACTGGATAAAGTTCTGTCAGACTCAAAATTGAGAGCTGTATTTCTTACAAAACTTCCTTTGTTTTGGTTTGTTTTTGGCCTTCCTCTGTGACTTGGGACAGTCAAAAATGGTACCAGGCTATAAATATAGCCAAATAAGCTATAGGAATATTTGATGGCTGCACTCAATAAGATGAGAAGAATATCATTTTCTAGAAGTCATCAAATGTAAAATCTTATTCTCAGTCAATTTTACAGGAATCATAAATCCTGATGTGAAATAATTTTAGTGACAAACAAAAATGGACAATTTCCCTAAAATTACTGAATGATCTTTTCTCATCAAATTTCCATGTAGGCAATAAGAAAAGAAAGATTTCTTAAAGCATACAAGCAGAGTATTTACTCATCCATGTGTTATGCAAAATGCTTGCCTCATAATTTTTTTCTTTTTTTTTTTGAAACTTTTCTGCTTCTTACCAATTGGGGAAGCTTATGAATTAGAAGGTACATATTAATTTTAACCAGTCTCATTTTAAACCTTGCCACCGTCTGCTTGACCCCAAATAAGGTAATAAATACTTATTTCTAAGGATCACGGAAAGAATTAATCAGATAAGAATATAAAGGGTAGAATATTATAAAACAATATTTCGCACTACCATAGCCCAGAAATTCTTTTTTTTATTTTTTTTCAGAAATTCTTTCTTTTGTGTACAGAAAAATGGAAATGGCAGAGTCGTAAATTGAGAATCTGGCTTATTTGCTTTTCATTTCACATCAGTGAACACACAGTGTGGTTTTCAGCATCTGTCATGTGCTAACTTGTTTATTCATATACTCGGCAGAAATGTTATGGTTTCTCAGGCTCAATGTCTGTTCCATGCTGGAACATTCACAGGAGAATTTTTGGACAATTATAACTGATAGAATAATGTGGAGTGAGTTACAATCTCTTTTGTCTTACAAGGGGATTTTTCTTGTTAATACTCATTTGATTAGCTACAAGTAGATCCACTACACAGTAATGAAAGAAAAGTATTCTTACAATTTAATCTTTTGCTATTAGCACTAAGAGTATATTCTAGCCTTCAACAAACATTCACTGAATATTTTTGTACATAAAACTTTGATAAACATATAATTGTGTTATCTAATCATCCATTTAGAAAAGATTTGTTGATTTGTTGCTGTAGGTGTTGGGAATACACTCAGTCCCTTCCAACCTTGCCCAAGGTTATACCTTGTATAACAATCCATGCTCATGGACGATCTTTTCATGGTAAGCTTATAGAAATCTGGTAGTTTTGGCCCATTGAGAGCCATTCTAGCTGTAGAGTTCATGTAGGATTGACTGAGATCTTTGACCTACATTACAGCTCAATTTACCCTTCTGCTCAGTTCTACTTCATCTCTCTTCCACAGATATTGATTTGTAATAACCAGCCATCTCGCTAAATTCTGATGAACAACTTGCTTCTCAGAAAAGTCAGTTTATTACATACTTTGAGGTATTGTAAAGAGGGACTATCAATTTTTAAATTGATTGAAAAAATAAAGCACTTTCCATCTAAGAATTTTTCTCTCACTATCAATATTAGACCCATCCACAGAAAATAGTAGCTAGCAGTTTAGCACTTAATTTGTCTAAGCAAAAAAGAAAAGAAATTGAATATTGTAAGTCGATTAAGTCAGACATAACTACAAAGAAGAGCTAGGGCTTAGCAGTATGTTAAACATAGATCAAATTTAAATTAGTGAACAGAAATAAGGAGGCTATCCTATATAAAAGGCACATAATAAATAAATATGTGACAATTGGCATGAACATGATTTATTCAGCTAACAAGGACATCTGGATGACTGGTTCAGTCTTTCACTGAAAGTCATGAAAAATGATTTTCAATAGGTGGGTTAGTATATTGTGGAAAGTGTTGAAATCTGTGCAATGTATCTTGAACTGAAACTGCATAAATGAAATGTACATACATATAACTTCTCAGTATTTATCATTTCAAGACAAAAGTTTCTTTATTCTCCAGTCATGTAAATTAGCTTTACTCTATGTCATCCACTCTTTTACTTGCTCTTTCAACTTATTTCTGGGAGGGGTTTAAGAATAGTCTCTCTAATAATGTAGGAAAATAAACTTATTTACTGTAATTCAATCTGGAATAAAGTCACTATCCTAGATAATAATAAACAATAAGAGCACCACCAAATCATAATGGTCTTCTTATACAATCATTCGTGATAAATATATAGCATTAAAATAGAAAGAAATGGCTCAGGGAGATAGCTCAGCAATGTAAGCGCCTACATGTTAAGCCTAAGGTCCTGAGTTCAATCCCCAGTACAAAAAAGTAATAATAGTAAAACGAAACAAAATAGAAAGCAAATGTGACATTTAGTTGTTAGAGTTTTAGAATATTTGTGTTTTGCTTTGCGGTACCGGTGATTGAACTCAGGACCTTGCGCTTGAGAGGCAAGCACTTATTCCACTGAGCTATGTGCCTGGCCCTAGAATTTTAGGATCTTTGTATATCATCCCAGTTTGAATCTATAAAAGGTACTTAGAAGCATTATTTATATCACTAGATTTCAATCATAGCTAATATTCTCTGCCCACAAGGGAAGTTTGAAAAATGATAAAGGTAGTTCTGGTTGTCACATCTGAGAAGCAGTACAACTTATAGCTATAAGATAGAGGCCAGGGATGCTGTTAAATATCCTGCAACAGGGGTCACTATAGTGCTCTACACAGTAACAGATAAATGATGAGTGAACAAGCTAAGCTTCTTGTGTATTTAGAGCTACTCTCCATCATTAATATCACTAGATAATAATAAACAATATATTATCCTAGATAATAATAAACAATAAGAGCACCACCAGTTTGAGCTCTGCTGCCTATCTGATCAGCAGTGGCATTAGGTTTTCATCAGACAGGAAACCTATTGTGCTATACATGTGAGTAAACTAGGTTGCAAGTTCCTTGTAAAATTTAATGCCTGATGACATGAGGTGGAGTTAAGGTGGGGATGCTAGCACTAGGGATAAATTACACATACAAGTGAACATTAAGAGACTGAAAAGAGAAAATAAATTCCTTGCAGATTTATATCAAAAGACTATGGCTGAATGATAAGTGATAATTAAGCTTTATCTGGTGACAAAATTCATAGAAGCAAGTGAGTTAATGTATTTAATTGTAGAACTTCCTCTGATGGTAGGTTTTAATTCATTGCCCATCCATTGCTTTATTTAACTTCCATTTATTTTCATAATTTTATTGAGAGACAAATAGTAATGAGACAGTTTCAAATCAAATTGGTATGGCAGTTTCAAAAATTAACACATTGCATACTCTCTTCCTAGTGGTTATTTGCTGTACAAGATGCAGACATGATATCCTATTTACAAACACTATTAGAACAAATCCCTCTGTTCATTAACAGGATGTACCTATATATCTATCATAACCATTTTGAATGCATAGATACAAAATTAATATTCATCTGTATCCCCTTTTTTTGTTTAGTTCCATCATTTGAATATTATAGGTGTGTTAACTCAGTAAAATATTCTAAAAGAGTCTAGTAGACATGACAAATAAGTACTCAGACAAAGGTCTGCTCTCTAGAATTTATGAAGAACTGCTTCCATTTATGCTTCCTTTCCACACTGGGCATTTGTCTCAGTTATGGTTTTGGTAAACATGCAAGCTAACCCAAGCCAAAATAAATGAAAAACAAATTTCACTGGATTACTTCTTTGAGAAGTGAAAAACAACCAATAATGACACAGAAGAAGATTCTAAAGATACCAACAAAAGTAAAATTTCATTTAAGAAAATACTAAGAGTTTACTTAAATTAGAGATTCATTGCAAACAAGTGATTCACAATCTCCAAGTCCACTTATTTAATGTATGTGATGACTGGATATCAGTGAAGCCATGAAAGTTTCAAAACTGCTTTGCTACATAGGGACCAAGGACACTACATTAAAGGACAAGGTTTTATCATCTTTTTTTGTTTGTTTGTTTTTTGCAGAACTGGGAATTGAACTCAGGCCCTTGCACTTGCCAGGGAAGCACTTATTCCACTGAGCAATCTTCCTGGCCCCTTTATAGTCTTTAAAAAATATAGACAAAACTAATAGGAACTATTATTGAAGCCTAAATGTATCCACACCAACAGTATCATTCTTAGTAATTATATTGCTAAAGCTAGAAAGCCTTTTACTAATGGTAAAGAGTTGATCCTGCCTGCCCCTAAGAACATTCATAATGAAATTTAAGGGTATCCTCAGTATCACAAGCCCCTCTTTTGGCTAGCACCATAACTACAGTAACTGATGAAACAATGAAGGATACCAAGGTGAAATGGTTAGGATTAATTTGCCACCATGATAAACAATATACGTTGGTGAGGCCACAGATGTTGACAAGAATGCAACAATGATTGTTTTGCTGGCATGCACTGTTTGGGCAGATGTATGTAAAGATATATAACATATCTATATAGCATGTATTTTTGCTGTCAACTAACACCACAGCTGCAGACTTATTTATATCTTTGAATGATTGCATATCAGGAAAATTGAATTTTTCCTTTGGTTTTAGTATATGCACTGATGGAGTTGTTACTATGACTGGATGTCTTTCTGTTTTCACTACTCTGGTCAAAGAATTTCCTTCTCAGTGTAAATCTAAACACTGTGTCATCTATAGCAAAATGTTTGCTAGCTGAAAAATGTAGCTTGAATTTAAAAATGTTTTGCAAGATGTTGTTAAAATGAAAACCTTCTAAGAGCAGACCCCTAATTCCTACAGTTATGAGAGGAGATATAAGTAATGTATACATGCTTTACTTTATGCAAAGAAATTACATGGCTTTGTAAGGATAAATCACTGGCTAGAGTGTTTGAATTATAAAAGCATTCCTCAGATTTCTTATAAAATATTAATCAGCACTGGCTACACATATCAAAGACACAGAATGGATTGAAAAATTATTTATTTGTGTGACATATTCAATTTGGCCAATGAACAAAATCTGCCACTTTAGGGGAAAGTGGTAACTGTAGTCACATCAGCAAATAATGTGGCTGCATTCAAATCCAAGTTACAATTATGGGGGTGAAACTTGAACATTGGGATTCTTGACATATTTGATAAATTAACAAAGATTTTAAAACAGTCCAGAACAGTCTTCTTTGTTGCGATTAGTGTGTGATCATCTATCAACTTTAAATAACTTAATGAGTGCTTTCCATTAACAAAACATCCATGAATTGTCAAAGAATTAATCTGCCACCCATTCATGAATAAGCCATGAGAATTGACTGTGTCCATCTCAGATAAGGTTCAATTGTTGAGGACTCAAATCATAGTAATTTGAAACTTAAATTTTCCACACATTGTAGATTAAAGTCCCATGGTACATCCTGAGTTTACCAAAAACAACTTTGAAAAGTCTACCTTCTTTTCTATCTTCGTGATGCATGATTTTCAGCAGTGACAATGACCAAAATGAGTTTGCAGTGTAGAAAATTTGTGGGTCACAATTGGAGAAATCCCAGCATCCCCTGATGGGCCAGCATAGTTTCAGACAAAACAATTAGAGTGCTCCTGCCAATTCTGGATTGTAGTGATTTTTACAATTACTTCAATATATATTACAGAGTGATTTTAATAGAAATGAAGTTTGGAATAAATGCTTGAATTATACTGAAACCACCTCTCTGCCTAGAAAGATATCTTCTGAATATTTGGAAGCCGGTCATATAAAATACAGGATATTCACCCCAAAAATTATCCTATCAAATGACAGTAGTGTTGAGGATTAAATAAAAGGGTTTGGTAAATTTATTTCTCAAATTTTTATGAACTTTCATATCTAGAGGTCTAAAATTGTACTTCTTTAGTTTTCTAAATGGTATTAGCATCTTGTTTTTTTATTCATTTAAATGAGAAAAAAAATAGCAATGAAACAGTTTCACAATAAGTTAGTAGGACAGTTACAATAATTAATAAATTTCATTTTGTTGCCTTCATAGTAATGTTTCAGAGGACAAGATGTAGACATGATATCTTGTCTAAACAATATCAGTACAAATCTTTCTTCTCAATAAACTAAGAGAAAGCAGCTGTATATCTGTCCTATCTTCTGCAAACATATATTTTTCACAACAAAACATTTTATTTATACTTTTACAAACATAGTAACATGTAACACAAGGTTTTCTAGTGACTAATAGCTGACTTTAATCAGACAAGATGTTTATATAGAGTTGTTTTCTCCAGATAAACACTTAGCAGTGGCATAAAATAATTGGGCCTAAAAAATATTTCAGGGTCCACATCAATCCATTAAAAAAGTCAGCCAGAGGCCTCTGTTGCTCTCAGCCAGTTGAAATCTATACATTTTGTATCAGTTTATATACTGGTTAGTTTCTGGTTATCCATTTGGTGAAGAAAAGATGACAGTACTTTTTTATTTATTTCAAATCAAATTGGTAGGACAGTTTCAATAATTCACACATTGCACACATTATTCCTAGTGGTTAATTGCTGTACAAGATGCAGACATGGTATCCTATTAACAAACACCATTAGAACAAATTGCTCTACTCATTAAGAGAATGTAACTATATATCTATCCTAAACACACTGAATACACAGATACAAAATGAACATTCATCTGTATCCCCTTTTTTACTTAAGTTCCTCTATTTGAATATTATAGGTGTGTAAACTCAGCAAAATATTCTAAAAGAGTCCAGTAGCCCATAATATTATTGGGTCTTCTGCTTGAATGGCAATGTCAGAAATTGTTGACATGAGTCTCCGACAGCTCAACATAATATCATGGCTTTACTTCTTATATTTCATTTTTATACTTTTCTGCTGGATGGTAAAGAACAAGTTAAAGCAGGACCTATGTAACAAGTGTTCTAGCTTTTGAGTCTGATAAGGTCAGTGAAATCCCCTCAGGATTTATCCTGAGATCCTGT